>NC_092732.1:27146474-27446474 GCF_047496885.1 Scyliorhinus torazame | reverse complement strand
GTCCCCACCAGTACTGTACCCCAGTGTTATACAGTGACAGACCCGTCCCCACCAGTACTGTACCCCAGTGTTATACAGCGACAGACCCGTCCCCACCAGTACTGTACCCCAGTGTTATACAGTGACAGACCCGTCCCCACCAGTACTGTACCCCAGTGTTATACAGTGACAGACCCGTCCCCACCAGTACTGTACCCCAGTGTTATACAGTGACAGACCCGTCCCCACCAGTACTGTACCCCAGTGTTATACAGCGACAGACCCGTCCCCACCAGTACTGTACCCCAGTGTTATACAGTGACAGACCCATCCCCACCAGTACTGTACCCCAGTGTTATACAGTGACAGACCCGTCCCCACCAGTACTGTACCCCAGTGTTATACAGTGACAGACCCGTCCCCACCAGTACTGTACCCCAGTGTTATACAGCGACAGACCCATACCCACCAGTACTGTACCCCAGTGTTATACAGTGACAGACCCGTCCCCACCTGTAATGTACCCCAGTGTTATACAGTGACAGACCCATCCACACCAGTACTGTACCCCAGTGTTATACAGCGACAGACCCGTCCCCACCAGTACTGTACCCCAGTGGTATACAGTGACAGACCCGTCCCCACCAGTACTGTACCCCAGTGTTATACAGGGACAGACCCGTCCCCACCAGTACTGTGCCCCAGTGTTATACAGTGACAGACCCGTCCCCACCAGTACTGTACCCCAGTGTTATACAGTGACAGACGTGTCCCCACCAGTACTGTACCCCAGTGTTATACAGTGACAGACCCCTCCCCACCAGTAATGTACCCCAGTGTTATACAGTGACAGACCCCTCCCCACCAGTACTGTACCCCAGTGTTATACAGTGACAGACCCGTCCCCACCAGTACTGTACCCCAGTGTTATACAGTGACAGACCCGTCCCCACCAGTACTGTACCCCAGTGTTATACAGTGACAGACCCGTCCCCACCAGTACTGTACCCCAGTGTTATACAGCGACAGACCCGTCCCCACCAGTACTGTACCCCAGTGTTATACAGTGACAGACCCGTCCCCACCAGTACTGTACCCCAGTGTTATACAGCGACAGACCCATCCCCACCAGTACTGTTCCCCAGTGTTATACAGTGACAGACCCGTCCCCACCAGTACTGTACCCCAGTGTTATACAGTGACAGACCCGTCCCCACCTGTGCTGTACCCCAGTGTTATACAGCGACAGACCCGTCCCCACCAGTACTGTACCCCAGTGTTATACAGCGACAGACCCGTCCCCACCAGTACTGTTCCCCAGTGTTATACAGCGACAGACCCGTCCCCACCAGTACTGTTCCCCAGTGTTATACAGTGACAGACACATCCCCACCAGTACTGTTCCCCAGTGTTATACAGTGACAGACCCGTCCCCACCAGTACTGTACCCCAGTGTTATACAGTGACAGTCAAGTCCCCACCAGTACTGTACCCCAGTGTTATACAGTGACAGACCCATCCCCACAAATACTGTACCCCAGTGTTATACAGTGACAGACCCATCCCCACCAGTACTGTACCCCAGTGTTATACAGTGACAGACCCGTCCCCACCAGTACTGTACCCCAGTGTTATACAGGGACAGACCCGTCCCCACCAGTACTGTACCCCAGTGTTATACAGTGACAGACCCGTCCCCACCAGTACTGTATCCCAATGTTACACAGTGACAGACCCGTCCCCACCAGTACTGTACCCCAGTGTTATACAGTGACAGACCCGTCCCCACCAGTACTGTACCCCAGTGTTATACAGTGACAGACCCGTCCCCACCAGTACTGTACCCCAGTGTTATACAGCGACAGACCCGTCCCCACCAGTACTGTATCCCAATGTTACACAGTGACAGACCCGTCCCCACCAGTACTGTACCCCAGTGTTATACAGGGACAGACCCGGCCCCACCAGTACTGTACCCCAGTGTTATACATTGACAGACCCGGCCCCACCAGTACTGTACCCCAGTGTTATACAGTGACAGACCCGTCCCCACCAGTACTGTACCCCAGTGTTATACAGTGACAGACCCGTCCCCACCAGTATTGTACCCCAGTGTTATACAGTGACAGACCCCTCCCCACCAGTACTGTACCCCAGTGTTATACAGTGACAGACCCTTCCCCACCAGTACTGTACCCCAGTGTTCTACAGTGACAGACCTGTCCCCACCAGTACTGTACCCCAGTGTTATACAGTGACAGACCCGTCCCCACCAGTACTGTACCCCAGTGTTATACAGCGACAGACCCATCCCCACCAGTACTGTACCCCAGTGTTATACAGTGACAGACCCGTCCCCACCAGTACTGTACCCCAGTGTTATACAGTGACAGTCAAGTCCCCACCAGTACTGTACCCCAGTGTTATACAGTGACAGACCCGTCCCCACCAGTACTGTACCCCAATGTTACACAGTGACAGACCCGTCCCCACCAGTACTGAACCCCAGTGTTATACAGTGACAGACCCGTCCCCACCAGTACTGTACCCCTGTGTTATACAGTGACAGACCCGTCCCCACGAGTACTGTACCCCAGTGTTATACAGTGACAGACCCATCCCCACCAGTACTGTACCCCAGTGTTATACAGTGACAGACACGTCCCCACCAGTACTGTACCCCAGTGATATACAGTGACAGACACGTCCCCACCAGTACTGTACCCCAGTATTATACAGTGACAGACCCTTCCCCACCAGTATTGTACCCCAGTGTTATACAGTGACAGACCCTTCCCCACCAGTACTGTACCCCAGTGTTATACAGTGACAGACCCGTCCCCACCAGTACTGTACCCCAGTGTTATACAGTGACAGACCCTTCCCCACCAGTACTGTACCGCAGTGTTATACAGCTACAGACCCATCCCCACCAGTACTGTACCGCAGTGTTATACAGTGACAGACCCGTCCCCACCAGTACTGTACCCTAGTGTTATACAGTGACAGACCCGTCCCCACCAGTACTGTACCACAGTGTTATACAGTAACAGACCCGTCCCCACCAGTACTGTACCCTAGTGTTATACAGTGACAGACCCGTCCCCACCAGTACTGTACCCCAGTGTTATACAGTGACAGACCCGTCCCCACCAGTACTGTACCCCAGTGTTATACAGTGACAGACACGTCCCCACCAGTACTGTACCCCAGTGTTATACAGTGACAGACACGTCCCCACCAGTACTGTACCCCAGTGTTATACAGTGACAGGCCCATCCACACCAGTACTGTACCCCAGTGTTATACAGTGACAGACACGTCCCCACCAGTACTGTACCCCAGTGTTATACAGTGACAGACCCGTCCCCACCAGTATTGTACCCCAGTGTTATACAGTGACAGGCCCATCCACACCAGTACTGTACCCCAGTGTTATACAGTGACAGACCCGTCCCCACCAGTACTGTACCCCAGTGTTATACAGCGACAGACCCATCCCCACCAGTACTGTACCCCAGTGTTATACAGTGACAGACCCGTCCCCACCAGTACTGTACCCCAGTGTTATACAGTGACAGACCCGTCCCCACCAGTACTGTACCCCAGTGTTGTACAGTTACAGACCCGTCCCCACCAGTACTGTACCCCAGTGTTATACAGTAACAGACCTACCCCCACCAGTACTGTACCCCAGTGTTATACAGTGACAGGCCCATCCACACTAGTACTGTACCCCAGTGTTATACAGTGACAGGCCCATCCACACCAGTACTGTACCCCAGTGTTATACAGTAACAGACCCGTCCCCACCAGTACTGTACCCCAGTGTTATACAGTGACAGGCCCATCCACACCAGTACTGTACCCCAGTGTTATACAGTGACAGACCCGTCCCCACTAGTACTGTACCCCAGTGTTATACAGTGACAGGCCCATCCACACCAGTACTGTACCCCAGTGTTATACAGTGACAGGCCCGTCCCCACCAGTACTGTACCCCAGTGTTATACAGCGACAGACCCATCCCCACCAGTACTGTACCCCAGTGTTATACAGTGACAGACCCGTCCCCACCAGTACTGTACCCCAGTGTTATACAGTGACAGACCCGTCCCCACCAGTACTGTACGCCAGTGTTGTACAGTGACAGACCCGTCCCCACCAGTACTGTACCCCAGTGTTATACAGTGACAGACCCACCCCCACCAGTACTGTACCCCAGTGTTATACAGTGACAGGCCCATCCACACCAGTACTGTACCCCAGTGTTATACAGTGACAGACCCGTCCCCACCAGTACTGTACCCCAGTGTTATACAGTGACAGACCCGTCCCCACCAGTACTGTACCACAGTGTTATACAGTGACAGACTCATCCCCACCAGTACTGTACCCCAGTGTTATACAGTGACAGACCCGTCCCCACCAGTACTGTACCCCAGTGTTATACAGTGACAGGCCCATCCACACCAGTACTGTACCCCAGTGTTATACAGTGACAGGCCCATCCACACCAGTACTGTGCCCCAGTGTTATACAGTGACAGACCCGTCCCCACCAGTACTGTATCCCAGTGTTATACAGTGACAGACCCGTCCCCACCAGTACTGTACCCCAGTGTAATACAGTGACAGACCCACCCCCACCAGTACTGTACCCCAGTGTTATACAGTAAGAGACCCGTCCCCACCAGTACTGTACCCCAGTGTTATACTGTGACAGGCCCATCCACACCAGTACTGTACCCCAGTGTTAACTGTGACAGACCTGTCCCCAACAGTACTGTTCCCCAGTGTTATACAGTGACAGACCCGTCCCCACCAGTACTGTACACCAGTGTTATACAGTGACAGACCCGTCCCCACCAGTACTGTACCCCAGTGTTATACAGTGACAGACCCGTCCCCACCAGTACTGTACCCCAGTGTTATACAGTGACAGACCCGTCCCCACCAGTACTGTCACCCAGTGTTATACAGTGACAGACCCGTCCCCACCAGTACTGTACCACAGTTTTATACAGTGACAGACCCGTCCCCACCAGTACTGTACCCCAGTGTTATACAGTGACAGACCCGTCCCCACCAGTACTGTACCCCAGTGTTATACAGTGACAGACCCGTCCCCACCAGTACTGTACCCCAGTGTTATACAGTGACAGACACCACCAACTGTGCCCCAGTGATATAGGCGTTTCTCCATCAATGCGGCGCTCCCTCAGGATTGAACCTCCGACAGTGCGGCACTCCCTCAGTACTGACCCACCGACAGTGCGGCACTCCCTCAGTACTGACCCTCCCACAGTGGGGTTCTCCCTCAACACTGACCCTCCGACAGTGCGACGCTCCCTCAGTACTGACCCACCGACAGCGCAGCGCTTCCTCAGTACTGACCCTCCGATAGTGTGGCGCTCCCTCAGTACTGACCCTCCGAAAGTGCGACGCTCCCTCAGTACTGACCCTCCCACAGTGCAGCGCTCCCTCAGTACTGACCCTGCGAAAGTGCGACACTCCCTCAGTACTGACCCTCCCACAATGCGGCACTCCCTCAGTACTGACCCTCCGAAAGTGCGACACTCCCTCGGCACTGACCCTCCCACAGTGCGGCGCTCCCTCAGCACTGACCCTCCCACAGTACAGCATTCCCTCAACACTGACCCTCCGACAGTGCGACGCTCCCTCAGTACTGACCCACCGACAGTGCAGTGCTCCCTCAGTACTGACCCTCCGACAGTGCGGCACTCCCTCAGTACTGACCCTCCGACAGTGCGGCGCTCCCTCAGTACTGACCCTCGCACAGTGCGGCGCTCCCTCAGTACTGACCCTCTGACAGTGCGGCGCTCTCTCAGTCCTGACCCTCCCACAGTGCGGCGCCCCCTCAGCACTGACGCTCCCACAGTGCGGTGCTCCCTCTGTACTGACCCTCTGACAGTGCGACACTCCCTCATTGCTGATCCTCCGACAATGCTGCGCTCCCTCTGTCCTGACCCTCTGACAGTGCAGCACTCCCTCAGTACTTACCCTCCGACTGTGCGGTGCTCCCATAGTACTGACCCTCCGACAGTGCGGCGCTCCCTCAGTACTGACTCTACCACAGTGCGGCGCTCCCTCAGCACTGACGCTCCGATAGTGCGACGCTCCCTCGGCACTGACCCTCCCACAGTGGGGCACTCCCTCAGTACTGACCCTCCCACAGTGCGGTGCTCCCTCAGTACTGACCCTCCCACAGTGCGGTGCTCCCTCAGTACTGACCCTCCCACAGTGCAGTGCTCCCTCAGCACTGACCCTCCCACAGTGCGGCGCTCCCTCAGTACTTACCCTCCCACAGTGCGGCGCTCCCTCAGCACTGACCCTCCGACAGTGCGGCGCTCCCTCAGTACTGACCCACCGACAGTGCGGCGCTCCCTCAGTACTGACCCTCCGACAGTGCGACTCTCCCTCAGCACTGAACCTCCCACAGTGCGGCGCTCCCTCAGTACTGACCCACCGACAGTGCGGCGCTCCCTCAGCACTGACCCTCCGACAGTGCGGCGCTCCCTCAGTACTGACCCTCCCACAGTGCAGTGCTCCCTCAGCACTGACCCTCCGACAGTGCGACGCTCCATCGGCACTGACCCTCCCACAGTAGGGCGCTCCCTCAGCACTGACCCACCGACAGTGCGACGCTCCCTCAGTACTGACCCTCCGACAGTGCGACTCTCCCTCAGCACTGAACCTCCCACAGTGCGGCGCTCCCTCAGTACTGACCCACCGACAGTGCGACGCTCCCTCAGTACTGACCCTCCGACAGTGCGACGCTCCCTCAGTACTGACCCTCCGACAGTGCGACACTCCTTCAGCACTGACCCTCCGACTGTGCGGCGCTCCCTCCGTACTGACCCTCCCACAGTGCGGCGCTCCCTCAGTACTGATCCTCCGACAGTGCAACGCTCCATCAGTACTGACCCACCGACAGTGCGACGCTCCCTCAGTACTGACCCTCCCACAGTGCGGCGCTTCCTCAGTACTGACCCCCCCACAGTGCGACGCTCCATCAGTACTGACCCTCCGACAGTGCAACGCTCCCTCAGTACTGACCCTCCGACAGTGCAACGCTCCATCAGTACTGACCCACCGACAGTGCGGCGCTCCCTGAGTACTGATCCTCCGACAGTGCAACGCTCCATCAGTACTGACCCACCGACAGTGCGACGCTCCCTCAGTGCTGACCCTCCGACAGTGCAACGCTCCCTCAGTACTGACCCTCCGACAGTGCGGCACTCCCTCAGTACTGACCCTCCGACAGTGCGGCGCTCCCTCAGTACTGACCCTCCCACAGTGCGGCGCTCCCTCAGTACTGACCCTCCCACAGTGCGATGCTCCCTCTGTACTGACCCTACCACAGTGCGGCGCTCCCTCAGTACTGACCCTCTGACAGTGCGGTACTCCCTCAGAACTGACTCTCCGACAGTGCGGCGTTCCCTCATTACTGACCCACCGACAGTGCGGAGCTCCCTCAGTACTGACCCTCCTACAGTGCGGCGCTCCCTCAGTACTGACCCTCCGACAGTGCGCCGGTCTCTCATTACTGACCCTCTGACAGCGCGGCGCTCCCTTAGCACTGACCCTCCGACAGTGCGGCGCTCCCTCAGCACTGACCCTCCAACAGTGGGGCACTCCCTCAGTACTGACCCTCCCACAGTGCGGCACTCCCTCAGCACTGACCCTCCCACAGTGCGGCTCTCCCTCAGGACTGACCCTCAGACAGTGCGGCATTTCCTCAGTACTGACCCTCCCACAGTGCGGCGCTCCCTCAGCACTGACCCTTAGACAGTGCGGCATTCCCTCAGCACTGACCCTCCCACAGTGCGGCTCTCCATCAGTACTGACCCTCCCACAGTGCGGCGCTCCCTCAGTACTGACCCTCCGACAGTGCTGCGCTCCCTCAGTACTGACCCTCCGAAAGTGCAGCGCTCCCTCAGTACTGACCCTCCGACAGTGCTGCGCTCCCTCAGTACTGACCCTCCGACAGTGCGGTGCTCCCTCAGTACTGACCCTCAATCAGTGCGGTTCTCCCTCAGTCCTGACCCTCCGACAGCGCGGCGCACCCTCAGCACTGACCATCCGACAGTGCAGCGCTCCCTCAGTACTGACCCTCCGACAGTGCTCCGCTCCCTCAGTACTGACCCTCCCACAGTGCGGTGCTCCCTCAGTCCTGACCCTCCGACAGTGCAGCGCTCCCTCAGCACTGACCCTCGAACAGTGGGGCACTCCCTCAGCACTGACCCTCCCACAGTGCGGCTCTCCCTCAGGACTGACACTCAGACAGTGCAGCATTCCCTCAGTACTGACCCTCCCACATTGCGGCGCTCCCTCAGCACTGACCCTCTCACAGTGCGGCTCTCCCTCAGGACTTACCCTCAGACAGTGCGGCATTCCCTCAGTACTGACCGTCCCAAAGTGCGGCACTCCCTCAGTACTGACATTCCGACAGTGCGACGCTCCCTCAGTGCTGACCCTCCAACAGTGCGGTGCTCCCTCAGTACTGACCCTCTGACCGCGCGGTGCTTCCTCAGTACTGACCCTCTGACAGTGCGGCGCTCCCTCAGTACTGACCCTCCGACAGTGCGGCACAACCTCAGTACTGACCCTCCGACAGTGCGGCGCTCCCTCGGTACTGACACTCCCACAGTGCTGCGCTCCCTTAGTACTGACCCTCCGACCGTGCGGCACTCCCACAGCACTGACCCACCGACCGTGCGGCGATCCCTCAGTACTGACCTTCCGACAGTGTGGCACTCCCTCAGTACTGACCCTCCCACAGGGCGGCGCTCCCTCAGTACTGACCCACCGACAGTGCACTGCTCCCTCAGTACAGACGCTCCGACATTGCGGCACTCCCTCAGTACTGACCCTCCCACAGTGCGGAGCTCCCTCAGTACTGACCCTCCGACAGTGCGGCGCTCCCTCAGTACTGACCCTCCGACAGTGCGGCGCTCCCTCAGTACTGGCCCTCCCACAGTGCGGCGCTCCCTCAGTACTGACCCACCGACAGTGCGACGCTCCCTCAGTACTGACCCTCCCACAGTGCGGCACTCCCTCAGTACTGACCCTCCGACCGTGCGGCGCTCCCTCAGTACTGACCTTCTGACAGTGCGGCACTCCCTCAGTACTGGCCCTCCCACAGTGCGGCACTCCCTCAGTACTGACCCACCGACAGTGCGACACTCCCTCAGTACTGACCCTCCGACCGTGCGGCGCTCCCTCAGTACTGACCCTCCCACAGTGCGGCGGTCCCTCAGTACTGACCCTCCCACAGTGCGACACTCCCTCAGTTCTGACCCTCTGACAGTGCGGTGCTCCCTCAGTCCTGACTCTCTGACAGTGCGGCGCTCCCTCAGTGCTGACCCACCCACAGTGTGGAGCTCCCTCAGTACTGACGCTCCGACATTGCGGCGCTCCATCAGTACTGACCCTCCGACAGTGCGGCGCTCCCTCAGTACTGACCCTCCCACAGTGCGACACTCCCTCAGTACTGACCCTCCGACCGTGCGGCGCTACCTCAGTACTGACCCTCCCACAGTGCGACACTCCCTCAGTTCTGACCCTCCCACAGTGCGGTGCTCCCTCAGTACTGACCGTCCGACAGTGTGGAGCTCCCTCAGCACTGACCCTCCGACAGTGCGGTACACCCTCAGGACTGACCCTCAGATAGTGCGGCATTCCTTCAGTACTGACCCTCCGACAGTGCGGCGCTCCCTCAGTACTGACCCTCCGACAGTGCGGTTCTCCCTCAGTACTGACCCTCTGACAGTGCGGCGTTCCCTCAGTACTGACCCTCCCACAGTGCGGCGCTCCCTCAGTGCTGACCCACCGACAGTGCAGTGCTCCCTCAGTAATGACCCACCGACAGTGCGGCGTTCCCTCAGTACTGACTCTCCGACAGTGCGGCACTCCCTCAATACTGACCCTCCGACAGTGCGGAGCTCCCTCAGTACTGACGCTCCGACATTGCGGCGCTCCATCAATACTGACCCTCCCACAGTGCTGTGCTTCCTCAGTCCTGACCCTCTGACAGCGCGGCGCTCCCTCAGCACTGACCCTCCAACAGTGGGGCCCTCGCTCAGGACTGACCCTCCCACAGTGCGGCGCTCCCTCAGTACTGACCCTCCCACAGTGGGGCCCTCCCTCAGTACTGACCCTCCGACAGTGCGGCGCTCCCTCAGTACTGACCCTCCCACAGTGCGGGACTCCCTCAGCACTGACCCTCCCACAGTGCGCCTCTCCCTCAGTACTGACCCTCCCACAGTGCGGGACTCCCTCAGCACTGACCCTCCGACAGTGCGCCTCTCCCTCAGGACTGACCCTCAGACAGTGCGGCATTTCCTCAGTACTGACACTCCCACAGTGAGGCGCTCCCTCAGCACTGACCCTTCGACAGTGCGGCATTCCCTCAGCACTGACCCTCTATCAGTGCGATTCTCCCTCAGTAGTGACCCTCCGAAAGTGCAGCGCTCCCTCAGTACTGACCCTCTGACAGTGCGACACTCCCTCTGTGCTGACCCTCCGACAGTGCGGCACTCCCTCAGTACTGACCCTCCGACAGTGCTGCGCTCCCTCAGTACTGACCCTCCGACAGTGCGGTGCTCCCTCAGAACTGACCCTCAATCAGTGCGGTTCTCCCTCAGTACTGACCCTCTGACAGTGCGGCGTTCCCTCAGTGCTGACCCTCCGACAGTGTGGCGCTCCCTCAGTACTGACCCTCCGACAGTGCGGCGCTCCCTCAGCACCGACCCTCCGACAGTACGGCGCTCCCTGAGCACTAACACTCCGACAGTTCGAAGCTCCCTCAGGACTGACCCTCCTACAGTGTGGCGCTCCCTCACCACTGACCCTCCCACAGTGCAGAGCTCCCTCAGCACTGACCTTCCCACAGTGCGGTGCTCCCTCAGTGCTGACACTCCGACAGTGCGGCTCTCCCTCAGCACTGACCCTCCAACAGTGGGGCACTCCCTCAGCACTGACCCTCCAACAGTGGGGCACTCCCTCAGTACTGACCCTCCCACAGTGCGGCACTCCCTCAGCACTGACCCTCCCTCAGTGCGGCGCTCCCTCAGCACTGACCCTCAGACAGTGCGGCGCTCCCTCTGTACTGACCCTCCCACAGTGCGGTGCTCCCTCAGTACTGACCCTCCCATAGTGCGGCGCTCCCTAAGTACTGACCCTCCGCCAGTGCGGCACTCCCTCAGTACTGACCCTCAGACAGTGCGGCGCTCCCTCAGGACTGACCCTCAGACAGTGCGGCGCTCCCTCAGTACTGACCTTCCGACAGTGCGGCACTCCCTCAGTACTGACCCTCCGACAGTGCGGTGCTCCCTTAGTACTGACCCTCTGACCGCGCGGCGCTTCCTCAGCACTGACCCTCCGACAGTGCGGCACTCCCTCAGCACTGACCCTCCGACAGTGCGGCGCTTCCTCAGCACTGACCCTCCGACAGTGCGGCACTCCCTCAGCACTGACCCTCCGACAGTGCGGCACTCCCACAGCACTGACCCTCCGACAGTGCGGCTCTCCCTCAGGACTGACCCTCAGACAGTGCGGCATTCCCTCAGTTCTGACCCTCCGACAGTGCGGCGCTCCCTCAGCACTGACCCTCCCACAGGGCGGCATTCCCTCAGTACTGACCCTCCGACAGTGCGGCGCTCCCTCAGCACTGACCCTCCGACAGTGCGGCACTCCCTCAGTACTGACCCTCCCACAGTGCGGCATTCCCTCAGTACTGAGCCTCCGACAGTGCGTCACTCCCTCAGCACTGATACTCCCACAGTGCAGCGCTCCCTCACTACTGACCCTCCCACAGTGCGGCGCTCCCTCAGCAAAGATCCTCCGACAGTGCGGCACTCCCTCAGTACTGACACTCCGACAGTGCGGCGCTCCCTCAGTACTGACCCTCTGACAGTGCGACACTCCCTCTGTGCTGACCCTCCGACAGTGCGGCACTCCCTCAGTACTGACCCTCTGACTGTGCGGCGCTCCCTCAGTACTGACCCTCCGACCGTGCGGAGCTCCCTCAGTACTGACCCTCCGACCGTGCGGCGATCCCTCAGTACTGACCTTCCGACAGTGCGGCACTCCCTCAGTACTGACCCTATGACAGTGCAGTGCTCCCTCAGTACTGACCCTCCCACAGGGCAGCGCTCCCTCAGTACTGACCCTCCGACAGTGCGGCGCTCCCTCAGTACTGACCCTCCCACAGTGCGGCGCTCCCTCAGTACTGACCCTCCCACAGTGCGGCGCTCCCTCAGTCCTGACCCTCTGACAGTGCGGCGCTCCCTCAGTACTGACCCTCCCACAGTGCGGTGCTCCCTCAGTACTGACCCTCCCACAGTGCGGCGCTCCCTCAGCACTGACCCCCGGCAGTGCGGCACTCCCTCAGTACTGACGCTCCGACATTGCGGCGCTCCCTCAGTACTGACCCTCTGACAGTGCGGCGCTCCCTCAGTACTGACCCTCTGACAGTGCGGCGCTCCCTCAGTACTGACCCTCTGACAGTGCGGCGCTCCCTCAGTACTGACCCTCTGACAGTGCGGCACTCCCTCAGTACTGACTCTCTGACAGTGCGGCGCTCCCTCAGTACTGACCCTCCCACAGTGCGGCGCTCCCTCAGTACTGACGCTCCGACATTGCGGCACTCCCTCAGTACTGACTCTCTGACAGTGCGGCACTCCCTCAGTACTGACCCTCCCACAGTGCGGCGCTCCCTCAGTACTGACTCTCTGACAGTGCGGCACTCCCTCAGTACTGACGCTCCGACATTGCGGCGCTCCACCAGTACTGACCCTCCCACAGTGCGGCGCTCCCTCAGTCCTGACCCTCTGACAGTGCGGCGCTCCCTCAGTACTGACCCTCCCACAGTGCGGCGCTCCCTCAGTCCTGACCCTCTGACATTGCGGCGCTCCCTCAGTACTGACCCTCTGACAGTGCGGCGCTCCCTCAGCACTGACCCTCCGACAGTGCGGCGCTCCTTCAGTACTGACCCTCCCACAGTGCGGCGCTTCCTCAGCACTGACCCTCCAACAGTGCGGCGCTCACTCAGTACTGACCCTCTGACAGTGCGGCACTCCCTCAGTACTGACGCTCCGACATTGCGGCGCTCCCTCAGTACTGACCCTCCGACAGTGCGGCGCTCCCTCAGTACTGACCCTCCCACAGTGCGGCGCTCCCTCAGCACTGACCCTTCCACAGTGCGGCGCTCACTCAGTACAGACCCTCTGACAGTGCGGCGCTCCCTCAGTACTGACCCTCCCACAGTGCGGCGCTCCCTCACTACTGACCCTCCGACAGTGCTGCGCTTCCTCAGTACTGACTCTCCCACAGTGCGGCACTCCCTCAGTACTGACCCTCCCACAGTGCGTCACTCCCTCAGCACTGACCCACCCACAGTGCGGCGCTCCCTCAGTACTGACCCTCCCACAGTGCGGCACTCCCTCAGTACTGACCCTCTGACAGTGCGGCACTCCCTCAGTACTGACTCTCCGATACTGAGGCACTTCCTCAGTACTGACCCTCCCACAGTGCGTTGCTCCCTCAGCACTGACCCTCCGACAGTGCGGCGCTCACTCAGTACAGACCCTCTGACAGTGCGGCACTCCCTCAGTACTGACCCTCCGACAGTGCGGCGCTCCCTCAGTACTGACCCTCTGACAGTGCGGCGCTCCCTCAGTAATGACCCACAGACAGCGTGGCGCTCCCTCAGTACTGACCCTCCCACAGTGCGGCGCTCCCTCAGTACTGACCCTCCCACAGTGCGGCGCTCCCTCAGTACTGACTCTCCCACAGTGCGGCGCTCCCTCAGTAATGACCCACAGACAGCGTGGCGCTCCCTCAGTACTGACTCTCCCACAGTGCGGCACTCCCTCAGTACTGACCCTCCCACAGTGCGACACTCCCTCAGTACTGACCCTCCGACAGTGCGGCGCTCCCTCAGTACTGACCCTCCGACAGTGCGGTGCTCCCTCAGTACTGACTCTCTGACAGTGCGGCGCTCCCTCAGTACTGACCCTCCCACAGTGCGGCGCTCCCTCAGCAATGATCCTCCGACAGTGCGGCACTCCCTCAGCACTGACGCTCCGACATTGCGGCCCTCCCTCGGCACTGACCCACCAACAGTGCGGCGCTTCCTCAGCACTGACCCTCCGACAGTGCGGCGCTCCCTCAGTACTGACCCTCCGACTTTGCGGCGCTCCCTCAGTACTGACCCTCCCACAGTGCGGCGCTCCCTCAGTACTGACCCTCCGACAGTGCAGTGCTCCCTCAGTACTGAGCCTCCGACAGTGCAGTGCTCCCTCAGTATTGACCCTCCGACAGTGCGGTGCTCTTTCAGTACTGACCCTCTGACAATGCGGCGCTCCCTCAGTACTGACCCTCCCACAGTGCGGCGCTCCCTCAGCACTGACCCTCTGATAGTGCGGCGCACCCTCAGTACTGACCCTCCGACAGTGCAGTGCTCCCTCAGTACTGAGCCTCCGACAGTGCAGTGCTCCCTCAGTACTGACCCTCCCACAGTGCGGCGCTCCCTCAGTACTGACCCTCTGACAATGCGGCGCTCCCTCAGTACTGACCCTCCCACAGTGCGGCGATCCCTCAGTACTGACCCTCTGACAGTGCGGCGCTCCCTCAGTACTGACCCTCCGACAGTGCGGTGCTCTCTCAGTACTGACCCTCCCACAGTGCGGTGCTCTCTCAGTACTGACCCTCCGACTGTGCGGCGCTCTCTCAGTACTGACCCTCCCACAGTGCAGTACTCCCTCAGTACTGACCCTCCCACAGGGCGGCGCTCCATCAGTACTGACCCACCGACAGTGCAGTGCTCCCTCAGTACTGACTCTCCGATACTGCGGCACTCCGTCAGTACTGACCCTCCGACAGTGCGGTGCTCCCTCAGTACTGACCCTCCCACAGAGCGGCACTCCCTCAGTACTGACCCTCCCACAGTGCGGCGCTCCCTCAGCACTGACCCTCCGACAGTGCGGCGCTCACTCAGTACTGACCCTCCCACAGTGCGACACTCCCTCATTACTGACCCTCCAACAGTGCGGCGCTCCCTCAGTACTGACCCTCTGACAGTGCGGCGCTCCCTCAGTACTGACCCTCTGACAGTGCGGCACTCCCTCAGTACTGACCCTCCGACAGTGCTGCGCTCCCTCAGTACTGACCCTCCCACAGTGCGACACTCCCTCACTACTGACCCTCCCACAGTGCGGCGCTCCCTCAGTACTGACCCTCACATAGTGCGGTGCTCCCTCAGTACTGACCCTCCCACAGTGCGGCACTCCCTCACTACTGACCCTCCCACAGTGCGGCGCTCCCTCAGCAATGATCCTCCGACAGTGCGGCGCTCCCTCACTACTGACCCTCCCACAGTGCGGCGCTCCCTCAGTACTGACCCTCCCACAGTGCGACACTCCCTCACTACTGACCCTCCCACAGTGCGGCGCTCCCTCAGCAATGATCCTCCGACAGTGCGGCGCTCCCTCAGCACTGACCCTCCGACAGTGCGGCGCTCACTCAGTACAGACCCTCTGACAGTGTGGCACTCCCTCAGGACTGACCCTCCCACAGTGCGGCGCTCCCTCAGCACTGACCCTCCAACAGTGCGGCGCTCACTCAGTACAGACACTCTGACAGTGCGGCACTCCCTCAGTACTGACCCTCCGACAGTGCTGCGCTCCCTCAGTACTGACCCTCCGACAGTGCGGAGCTCCCTCAGTACTGACGCTCCGACATTGCGGCGCTCCACCAGTACTGACCCTCCCACAGTGCGACTCTCCCTCAGTACTGACCCTCCGACAGTGCGGAGCTCCCTCAGTACTGACCCTCCCACAGTGTGGCGCTCCCTCAGTACTGACCCTCCGACAGTGCAGAGCTCCCTCAGTACTGACCCTCCGACAGTGCGGAGCTCCCTCAGCACTGACCCTCCGACAGTGCGGCGCTCCCTCAGTACTGACCCTCCCACAGTGTGGCGCTCCCTCAGTACTGACCCTCCGACAGTGCAGAGCTCCCTCAGTACTGACGCTCCGACAGTGCGGCGCTCCCTCAGTACTGACCCTCCGACAGTGCAGAGCTCCCTCAGTACTGACGCTCCGACAGTGCGGCACTCCCTCAGCACTGACCCACCGACAGTGCGGAGCTCCCTCAGTACTGACGCTCCGACATTGCGGCCCTCCCTCGGCACTGACCCACCAACAGTGCGGCGCTTCCTCAGCACTGACCCTCCGACAGTGCAGAGCTCCCTCAGTACTGACGCTCCGACAGTGCGGCGCTCCCTCAGTACTGACCCTCCGACAGTGCAGAGCTCCCTCAGTACTGACGCTCCGACAGTGCGGCACTCCCTCAGCAATGATCCTCCGACAGTGCGGCACTCCCTCAGCACTGACGCTCCGACATTGCGGCCCTCCATCGGCACTGACCCTCCGACAGTGCGGCGCTTCCTCAGCACTGACCCTCCGACAGTGCGGCGCTCCCTCAGTACTGACCCTCCGACTTTGCGGCGCTCGCTCAGTACTGACCCTCCCACAGTGCGGCGCTCCCTCAGTACTGACCCTCCGACAGTGCAGTGCTCCCTCAGTACTGAGCCTCCGACAGTGCAGTGCTCCCTCAGTATTGACCCTCCGACAGTGCGGTGCTCTTTCAGTACTGACCCTCTGACAATGCGGCGCTCCCTCAGTACTGACCCTCCCACAGTGCGGCGCTCCCTCAGCACTGACCCTCTGATAGTGCGGCGCACCCTCAGTACTGACCCTCCGACAGTGCAGTGCTCCCTCAGTACTGAGCCTCCGACAGTGCAGTGCTCCCTCAGTACTGACCCTCCCACAGTGCGGCGCTCCCTCAGTACTGACCCTCTGACAATGCGGCGCTCCCTCAGTACTGACCCTCCCACAGTGCGGCGCTCCCTCAGTACTGACCCTCTGACAGTGCGGCGCTCCCTCAGTACTGACCCTCCGACAGTGCGGTGCTCTCTCAGTACTGACCCTCCCACAGTGCGGTGCTCTCTCAGTACTGACCCTCCGACTGTGCGGCGCTCTCTCAGTACTGACCCTCCCACAGTGCAGTACTCCCTCAGTACTGACCCTCCCACAGGGCGGCGCTCCATCAGTACTGACCCACCGACAGTGCAGTGCTCCCTCAGTACTGACTCTCCGATACTGCGGCACTCCGTCAGTACTGACCCTCCGACAGTGCGGTGCTCCCTCAGTACTGACCCTCCCACAGAGCGGCACTCCCTCAGTACTGACCCTCCCACAGTGCGGCGCTCCCTCAGCACTGACCCTCCGACAGTGCGGCGCTCACTCAGTACTGACCCTCCCACAGTGCGACACTCCCTCACTACTGACCCTCTGACCGCGCGGCGCTTCCTCAGCACTGACCCTCCGACAGTGCGGCACTCCCTCAGCACTGACCCTCCGACAGTGCGGCGCTTCCTCAGCACTGACCCTCCGACAGTGCGGCACTCCCTCAGCACTGACCCTCCGACAGTGCGGCACTCCCACAGCACTGACCCTCCGACAGTGCGGCTCTCCCTCAGGACTGACCCTCAGACAGTGCGGCATTCCCTCAGTTCTGACCCTCCGACAGTGCGGCGCTCCCTCAGCACTGACCCTCCCACAGGGCGGCATTCCCTCAGTACTGACCCTCCGACAGTGCGGCGCTCCCTCAGCACTGACCCTCCGACAGTGCGGCACTCCCTCAGTACTGACCCTCCCACAGTGCGGCATTCCCTCAGTACTGAGCCTCCGACAGTGCGTCACTCCCTCAGCACTGATACTCCCACAGTGCAGCGCTCCCTCACTACTGACCCTCCCACAGTGCGGCGCTCCCTCAGCAAAGATCCTCCGACAGTGCGGCACTCCCTCAGTACTGACACTCCGACAGTGCGGCGCTCCCTCAGTACTGACCCTCTGACAGTGCGACACTCCCTCTGTGCTGACCCTCCGACAGTGCGGCACTCCCTCAGTACTGACCCTCTGACTGTGCGGCGCTCCCTCAGTACTGACCCTCCGACCGTGCGGAGCTCCCTCAGCACTGACCCTCCGACCGTGCGGCGATCCCTCAGTACTGACCTTCCGACAGTGCGGCACTCCCTCAGTACTGACCCTATGACAGTGCAGTGCTCCCTCAGTACTGACCCTCCCACAGGGCAGCGCTCCCTCAGTACTGACCCTCCGACAGTGCGGCGCTCCCTCAGTACTGACCCTCCCACAGTGCGGCGCTCCCTCAGTACTGACCCTCCCACAGTGCGGCGCTCCCTCAGTCCTGACCCTCTGACAGTGCGGCGCTCCCTCAGTACTGACCCTCTCACAGTGCGGTGCTCCCTCAGTACTGACCCTCCCACAGTGCGGCGCTCCCTCAGCACTGACCCCCGGCAGTGCGGCGCTCCACCTGTACTGACCCTCCCACAGTGCGGCGCTCCCTCAGTCCTGACCCTCTGACAGTGCGGCGCTCCCTCAGTACTGACCCTCTGACAGTGCGGCGCTCCCTCAGTACTGACCCTCTGACAGTGCGGCGCTCCCTCAGTACTGACCCTCTGACAGTGCGGCACTCCCTCAGTACTGACTCTCTGACAGTGCGGCACTCCCTCAGTACTGACGCTCCGACATTGCGGCACTCCCTCAGTACTGACTCTCTGACAGTGCGGCACTCCCTCAGTACTGACCCTCCCACAGTGCGGCGCTCCCTCAGTACTGACCCTCTGACAGTGCGGCACTCCCTCAGTACTGACGCTCCGACATTGCGGCGCTCCACCAGTACTGACCCTCTGACAGTGCGGCGCTCCCTCAGTCCTGACCCTCTGACAGTGCGGCGCTCCCTCAGTACTGACCCTCTGACAGTGCGGCGCTCCCTCAGCACTGACCCTCCGACAGTGCGGCGCTCCTTCAGTACTGACCCTCCCACAGTGCGGCGCTTCCTCAGCACTGACCCTCCAACAGTGCGGCGCTCACTCAGTACTGACCCTCTGACAGTGCGGCACTCCCTCAGTACTGACGCTCCGACATTGCGGCGCTCCCTCAGTACTGACCCTCCGACAGTGCGGCGCTCCCTCAGTACTGACCCTCCCACAGTGCGGCGCTCCCTCAGCACTGACCCTTCCACAGTGCGGCGCTCACTCAGTACAGACCCTCTGACAGTGCGGCGCTCCCTCAGTACTGACCCTCCCACAGTGCGGCGCTCCCTCACTACTGACCCTCCGACAGTGCTGCGCTTCCTCAGTACTGACTCTCCCACAGTGCGGCACTCCCTCAGTACTGACCCTCCCACAGTGCGTCACTCCCTCAGCACTGACCCACCCACAGTGCGGCGCTCCCTCAGTACTGACCCTCCCACAGTGCGGCACTCCCTCAGTACTGACCCTCTGACAGTGCGGCACTCCCTCAGTACTGACTCTCCGATACTGAGGCACTTCCTCAGTACTGACCCTCCCACAGTGCGTTGCTCCCTCAGCACTGACCCTCCGACAGTGCGGCGCTCACTCAGTACAGACCCTCTGACAGTGCGGCACTCCCTCAGTACTGACCCTCCGACAGTGCGGCGCTCCCTCAGTACTGACCCTCTGACAGTGCGGCGCTCCCTCAGTAATGACCCACAGACAGCGTGGCGCTCCCTCAGTACTGACCCTCCCACAGTGCGGCGCTCCCTCAGTACTGACCCTCCCACAGTGCGGCGCTCCCTCAGTACTGACTCTCCCACAGTGCGGCGCTCCCTCAGTAATGACCCACAGACAGCGTGGCGCTCCCTCAGTACTGACTCTCCCACAGTGCGGCACTCCCTCAGTACTGACCCTCCCACAGTGCGACACTCCCTCAGTACTGACCCTCCGACAGTGCGGCGCTCCCTCAGTACTGACCCTCCGACAGTGCGGTGCTCCCTCAGTACTGACTCTCTGACAGTGCGGCGCTCCCTCAGTACTGACCCTCCCACAGTGCGGCGCTCCCTCAGCAATGATCCTCCGACAGTGCGGCACTCCCTCAGCACTGACGCTCCGACATTGCGGCCCTCCCTCGGCACTGACCCACCAACAGTGCGGCGCTTCCTCAGCACTGACCCTCCGACAGTGCGGCGCTCCCTCAGTACTGACCCTCCGACTTTGCGGCGCTCCCTCAGTACTGACCCTCCCACAGTGCGGCGCTCCCTCAGTACTGACCCTCCGACAGTGCAGTGCTCCCTCAGTACTGAGCCTCCGACAGTGCAGTGCTCCCTCAGTATTGACCCTCCGACAGTGCGGTGCTCTTTCAGTACTGACCCTCTGACAATGCGGCGCTCCCTCAGTACTGACCCTCCCACAGTGCGGCGCTCCCTCAGCACTGACCCTCTGATAGTGCGGCGCACCCTCAGTACTGACCCTCCGACAGTGCAGTGCTCCCTCAGTACTGAGCCTCCGACAGTGCAGTGCTCCCTCAGTACTGACCCTCCCACAGTGCGGCGCTCCCTCAGTACTGACCCTCTGACAATGCGGCGCTCCCTCAGTACTGACCCTCCCACAGTGCGGCGATCCCTCAGTGCTGACCCTCTGACAGTGCGGCGCTCCCTCAGTACTGACCCTCCGACAGTGCGGTGCTCTCTCAGTACTGACCCTCCCACAGTGCGGTGCTCTCTCAGTACTGACCCTCCGACTGTGCGGCGCTCTCTCAGTACTGACCCTCCCACAGTGCAGTACTCCCTCAGTACTGACCCTCCCACAGGGCGGCGCTCCATCAGTACTGACCCACCGACAGTGCAGTGCTCCCTCAGTACTGACTCTCCGATACTGCGGCACTCCGTCAGTACTGACCCTCCGACAGTGCGGTGCTCCCTCAGTACTGACCCTCCCACAGAGCGGCACTCCCTCAGTACTGACCCTCCCACAGTGCGGCGCTCCCTCAGCACTGACCCTCCGACAGTGCGGCGCTCACTCAGTACTGACCCTCCCACAGTGCGACACTCCCTCATTACTGACCCTCCAACAGTGCGGCGCTCCCTCAGTACTGACCCTCTGACAGTGCGGCGCTCCCTCAGTACTGACCCTCTGACAGTGCGGCACTCCCTCAGTACTGACCCTCCGACAGTGCTGCGCTCCCTCAGTACTGACCCTCCCACAGTGCGACACTCCCTCACTACTGACCCTCCCACAGTGCGGCGCTCCCTCAGTACTGACCCTCACATAGTGCGGTGCTCCCTCAGTACTGACCCTCCCACAGTGCGGCACTCCCTCACTACTGACCCTCCCACAGTGCGGCGCTCCCTCAGCAATGATCCTCCGACAGTGCGGCGCTCCCTCACTACTGACCCTCCCACAGTGCGGCGCTCCCTCAGTACTGACCCTCCCACAGTGCGACACTCCCTCACTACTGACCCTCCCACAGTGCGGCGCTCCCTCAGCAATGATCCTCCGACAGTGCGGCGCTCCCTCAGCACTGACCCTCCGACAGTGCGGCGCTCACTCAGTACAGACCCTCTGACAGTGTGGCACTCCCTCAGGACTGACCCTCCCACAGTGCGGCGCTCCCTCAGCACTGACCCTCCAACAGTGCGGCGCTCACTCAGTACAGACACTCTGACAGTGCGGCACTCCCTCAGTACTGACCCTCCGACAGTGCTGCGCTCCCTCAGTACTGACCCTCCGACAGTGCGGAGCTCCCTCAGTACTGACGCTCCGACATTGCGGCGCTCCACCAGTACTGACCCTCCCACAGTGCGACTCTCCCTCAGTACTGACCCTCCGACAGTGCGGAGCTCCCTCAGTACTGACCCTCCCACAGTGTGGCGCTCCCTCAGTACTGACCCTCCGACAGTGCAGAGCTCCCTCAGTACTGACCCTCCGACAGTGCGGAGCTCCCTCAGCACTGACCCTCCGACAGTGCGGCGCTCCCTCAGTACTGACCCTCCCACAGTGTGGCGCTCCCTCAGTACTGACCCTCCGACAGTGCAGAGCTCCCTCAGTACTGACGCTCCGACAGTGCGGCGCTCCCTCAGTACTGACCCTCCGACAGTGCAGAGCTCCCTCAGTACTGACGCTCCGACAGTGCGGCACTCCCTCAGCACTGACCCACCGACAGTGCGGAGCTCCCTCAGTACTGACGCTCCGACATTGCGGCCCTCCCTCGGCACTGACCCACCAACAGTGCGGCGCTTCCTCAGCACTGACCCTCCGACAGTGCAGAGCTCCCTCAGTACTGACGCTCCGACAGTGCGGCGCTCCCTCAGTACTGACCCTCCGACAGTGCAGAGCTCCCTCAGTACTGACGCTCCGACAGTGCGGCACTCCCTCAGCAATGATCCTCCGACAGTGCGGCACTCCCTCAGCACTGACGCTCCGACATTGCGGCCCTCCATCGGCACTGACCCTCCGACAGTGCGGCGCTTCCTCAGCACTGACCCTCCGACAGTGCGGCGCTCCCTCAGTACTGACCCTCCGACTTTGCGGCGCTCGCTCAGTACTGACCCTCCCACAGTGCGGCGCTCCCTCAGTACTGACCCTCCGACAGTGCAGTGCTCCCTCAGTACTGAGCCTCCGACAGTGCAGTGCTCCCTCAGTATTGACCCTCCGACAGTGCGGTGCTCTTTCAGTACTGACCCTCTGACAATGCGGCGCTCCCTCAGTACTGACCCTCCCACAGTGCGGCGCTCCCTCAGCACTGACCCTCTGATAGTGCGGCGCACCCTCAGTACTGACCCTCCGACAGTGCAGTGCTCCCTCAGTACTGAGCCTCCGACAGTGCAGTGCTCCCTCAGTACTGACCCTCCCACAGTGCGGCGCTCCCTCAGTACTGACCCTCTGACAATGCGGCGCTCCCTCAGTACTGACCCTCCCACAGTGCGGCGCTCCCTCAGTACTGACCCTCTGACAGTGCGGCGCTCCCTCAGTACTGACCCTCCGACAGTGCGGTGCTCTCTCAGTACTGACCCTCCCACAGTGCGGTGCTCTCTCAGTACTGACCCTCCGACTGTGCGGCGCTCTCTCAGTACTGACCCTCCCACAGTGCAGTACTCCCTCAGTACTGACCCTCCCACAGGGCGGCGCTCCATCAGTACTGACCCACCGACAGTGCAGTGCTCCCTCAGTACTGACTCTCCGATACTGCGGCACTCCGTCAGTACTGACCCTCCGACAGTGCGGTGCTCCCTCAGTACTGACCCTCCCACAGAGCGGCACTCCCTCAGTACTGACCCTCCCACAGTGCGGCGCTCCCTCAGCACTGACCCTCCGACAGTGCGGCGCTCACTCAGTACTGACCCTCCCACAGTGCGACACTCCCTCACTACTGACCCTCCAACAGTGCGGCGCTCCCTCAGTACTGACCCTCTGACAGTGCGGCGCTCCCTCAGTACTGACCCTCTGACAGTGCGGCACTCCCTCAGTACTGACCCTCCGACAGTGCTGCGCTCCCTCAGTACTGACCCTCCCACAGTGCGACACTCCCTCACTACTGACCCTCCCACAGTGCGGCGCTCCCTCAGTACTGACCCTCACATAGTGCGGTGCTCCCTCAGTACTGACCCTCCCACAGTGCGGCACTCCCTCACTACTGACCCTCCCACAGTGCGGCGCTCCCTCAGCAATGATCCTCCGACAGTGCGGCGCTCCCTCACTACTGACCCTCCCACAGTGCGGCGCTCCCTCAGTACTGACCATTCCACAGTGCGACACTCCCTCACTACTGACCCTCCCACAGTGCGGCGCTCCCTCAGCAATGATCCTCCGACAGTGCGGCGCTCCCTCAGCACTGACCCTCCGACAGTGCGGCGCTCACTCAGTACAGACCCTCTGACAGTGTGGCACTCCCTCAGGACTGACCCTCCCACAGTGCGGCGCTCCCTCAGCACTGACCCTCCAACAGTGCGGCGCTCACTCAGTACAGACACTCTGACAGTGCGGCACTCCCTCAGTACTGACCCTCCGACAGTGCTGCGCTCCCTCAGTACTGACCCTCCGACAGTGCGGAGCTCCCTCAGTACTGACGCTCCGACATTGCGGCGCTCCACCAGTACTGACCCTCCCACAGTGCGACTCTCCCTCAGTACTGACCCTCCGACAGTGCGGAGCTCCCTCAGTACTGACCCTCCCACAGTGTGGCGCTCCCTCAGTACTGACCCTCCGACAGTGCAGAGCTCCCTCAGTACTGACCCTCCGACAGTGCGGCGCTCACTCAGTACAGACCCTCTGACAGTGCGGCACTCCCTCAGGACTGACCCTCCAACAGTGCGGCGCTCCCTCAGCACTGACCCTCCAACAGTGCGGCGCTCACTCAGTACAGACACTCTGACAGTGCGGCACTCCCTCAGTACTGACCCTCCGACAGTGCTGCGCTCCCTCAGTACTGACCCTCCGACAGTGCGGATCTCCCTCAGTACTGACGCTCCGACATTGCGGTGCTCCACCAGTACTGACCCTCCCACAGTGCGACACTCCCTCAGTACTGACCCTCCGACAGTGCGGAGATCCCTCAGTACTGACCCTCCGACAGTGCGGCGCTCCCTCAGCACTGACCCTCCGACAGTGCGGCGCTCCCTCAGCACTGACCCTCCCACAGTGTGGCGCTCCCTCAGTACTGACCCTCTGACAGTGCAGAGCTCCCTCAGTACTGACGCTCCGACAGTGTGGCACTCCCTCAGTACTGACCCTCCCACAGTGCGGCGCTCCCTCAGTACTGACCCTCCCACAGTGTGACACTCCCTCACTACTTACCCTCCCACAGTGCGGCGCTCCCTCAGCACTGACCCTCCCACAGTGCGGCGCTCCCTCAGCAATGATCCTCCGACAGTGCGGCGCTCCCTCAGTACTGACCCTCCCACAATGCGGTGCTCCCTCAGTACTGACCCTCCCACAGTGCGGCACTCCCTCAGTACTGACCCTCGCAAAGTGCGGCGCTCCCTCAGTACTGACCCTCCCACAGTGCGACACTCCCTCACTACTTACCCTCCCACAGTGCAGCACTCCATCAGCACTGACCCTCCCACAGTGCGGCACTCCCTCAGTACTGACCCTCCCACAGTGCGGCGCTCCCTCAGCACTGACCCTCCCACAGTGCGGCACTCCCTCAGTACTGACCCTCCAACAGTGCAGTGCTCCCTCAGTACTGACTCTCCGATACTGCGGCGCTACCTCAGTACTGACGCTCCGACATTGCGGCGCTCCATCAGTACTGACCCTCCCACAGTGCGACACTCCCTCAGTACTGACCCTCCGACAGTGCGGAGCTCCCTCAGTACTGACCCTCCCACAGTGCGGCGCTCCCTCAGCAATGATCCTCCGACAGTGCGGCGCTCCCTCACTACTGACCCTCCCACAGTGCGGCGCTCCCTCAGTACTGACCCTCTGACAGTGCGGCACTCCCTCAGTACTGACCCTCCGACAGTGCTGCGCTCCCTCAGTACTGACCCTCCCACAGTGCGACTCCCTCACTACTGACCCTCCCACAGTGCGGCGCTCCCTCAGTACTGACCCTCACACAGTGCGGTGCTCCCTCAGTACTGACCATCCCACAGTGCGGCACTCCCTCACTACTGACCCTCCCACAGTGCGGCGCTCCCTCAGCAATGATCCTCCGACAGTGCGGCGCTCCCTCACTACTGACCCTCCCACAGTGCGGCGCTCCCTCAGTACTGACCCTCCCACAGTGCGACACTCCCTCACTACTGACCCTCCCACAGTGCGGCGCTCCCTCAGCAATGATCCTCCGACAGTGCGGCGCTCCCTCAGCACTGACCCTCCGACAGTGCGGCGCTCACTCAGTACAGACCCTCTGACAGTGCGGCACTCCCTCAGGACTGACCCTCCAACAGTGCGGCGCTCCCTCAGCACTGACCCTCCAACAGTGCGGCGCTCACTCAGTACAGACACTCTGACAGTGCGGCACTCCCTCAGTACTGACCCTCCGACAGTGCTGCGCTCCCTCAGTACTGACCCTCCGACAGTGCGGAGCTCCCTCAGTACTGACGCTCCGACATTGCGGTGCTCCACCAGTACTGACCCTCCCACAGTGCGACACTCCCTCAGTACTGACCCTCCGACAGTGCGGAGATCCCTCAGTACTGACCCTCCGACAGTGCAGAGCTCCCTCAGTACAGACGCTCCGACAGTGCGGCGCTCCCTCAGTACTGACCATCCCACAGTGTGGCGCTCCCTCAGTACTGACCCTCTGACAGTGCAGAGCTCCCTCAGTACTGACCCTCCCACAGTGCGGCGCTCCCTCAGCACTGACCCTCCCACAGTGCGGCGCTCCCTCAGTACTGACCCTCCGACAGTGCAGAGCTCCCTCAGTACAGACGCTCCGACAGTGCGGCACTCCCTCAGTACTGACCCTCCCACAGTGCGGCGCTCCCTCAGTACTGACCCTCCCACAGTGCGGCGCTCCCTCAGTACTGACCCTCCCACAGTGTGGCGCTCCCTCAGCACTGACCCTCCCACAGTGCGGCGCTCCCTCAGCAATGATCCTCCCACAATGCGGTGCTCCCTCAGTACTGACGCTCCCACAATGCGGTGCTCCCTCAGTACTGACCCTCCCACAGTGCGGCACTCCCTCAGTACTGACCCTCGCAAAGTGCGGCGCTCCCTCAGTACTGACCCTCCCACAGTGCGACACTCCCTCACTACTTACCCTCCCACAGTGCAGCACTCCATCAGCATTGACCCTCCCACAGTGCGGCACTCCCTCAGTACTGACCCTCCCACAGTGCGGCGCTCCCTCAGCACTGACCCTCCCACAGGGCGGCGCTCCATCAGTACTGACCCACCGACACTGCAGTGCTCCCTCAGTACTGACTCTCCGATACTGCGGCGCTCACTCAGTACAGACCCTCTGACAGTGCGGAACTCCCTCAGCACTAACCCTCCGACAGCGCGGCACTCCCTCAGTACTGACCCTCCCACAGAGCGGCACTCCCTCAATACTGACCCTCCCACAGTGCGGCACTCCCTCAGCACTGACCCTCCGACAGTGCGGCGCTCACTCAGTACAGACCCTCTGACAGTGCGGCACTCCCTCAGTACTGACCCTCCGACAGTGCTGCGCTCCCTCAGTACTGACCCTCCCACAGTGCGACTCTCCCACACTACTAACCCTCCCACAGTGCGGCGCTCCCTCAGTACTGACCCTCCCACAGTGCGGTGCTCCCTCAGTACTGACCCTCCCACAGTGCGACACTCCCTCACTACTGACCCTCCCACAGTGCGGCGCTCCCACAGCAATGATCCTCCGACAGTGCGGCGCTCCCTCACTACTGACCCTCCCACCGTGCGGCGCTCCTTCAGTACTGACCCTCCCACAGTGCGACACTCCCTCACTACTGACCCTCCCACAGTGCGGCGCTCCCTCAGCACTGACCCTCCGACAGTGCGGTGCGAACTCAGTACAGTCCCTCTGACAGTGCGGCACTCCCTCAGTACTGACCCTCCGACAGTGCTGCGCTCCCTCAGTACTGACCCTCCGATAGTGCGGAGCTCCCTCAGTACTGACGCTCCGACAGTGCGGCGCTCCCTCAGTACTGAACCTCCCACAGTGCGGCTCTCCCTCAGGACTGACCCTCCGACAGTGCAGCGCTCCCTCAGTACTGACCCTCCGACAGTGCAGCGCTCCCTCAGTACTGACCCTCCGACAGTGCGGCGCTCCCTCAGTACTGACTCTTCCACAGTGCAGCGCTCCCTCAGTACTGACCCTCCGACAGTGTGGCATTCCCTCAGTACTGACTCTCCGACAGTGCGGCACTCCTTCAGTACTGACCCTCCCACAGTGCGGCACTCCCTCAGTACTGACCCTCCCACAGTGCGGCGCTCCCTCAGTACAGACCCTCTGACTGTGCAGCGCTCTCTCAGTACTGACCCTCCCACAGTGCGGCGCTCCCTCAGTGCTGACCCACCGACAGTGCAGTGCTCCCTCAGTAATGACCCACCGACAGCGTGGCGTTCCCTCAGTACTGACTCTCCGACAGTGCGGCACTCCCTCAGTACTGACCCTCCGACAGTGCGGCGCTCCCTCAGTACTGACCAACCGACAGTGCGGCGCTCCCTCTGTACTGACCCTACGACAGTGCGGAGCTCCCTCAGCACTGACCCTCCCACAGTGCGGCGCTCCCTCAGCACTGACCATCTGACAGTGCGGCACTCCCTCAGTACTGACCCTCCGACAGTGCGGAGCTCCCTCAGCACTGACCCTCCGACAGTGCGGAGCTCCCTCAGTTCTGACCAACCGACAGTGCGGCGCTCCCTCAGTACTGACCCTCCGACAGTGCGGAGCTCCCTCAGTTCTGACCAACCGACAGTGCGTCGCTCCCTCAGTCCTGACCCTCCGACAGTGCGGAGCTCCCTCAGCACTGACCGTCCGACAGTGCGGTGCTCCCTCAGTTCTGACCAACCGACAGTGCGGCGCTCCCTCAGTACTGACCCTACGACAGTGCGGAGCTCCCTCAGTACTGACCTTCCCACAGTGCGGCGCTCCCTCAGTACTGACCCTCCGACAGTGCGGTGCTCCCTCTGTTCTGACCAACCGACAGTGCGGCGCTCCCTCAGTACTGACCCTCCCACAGTGCGGCGCTCCCTCAGTACTGACCCTCCGACAGTGCGGTGCTCCCTCAGTTCTGACCAACCGACAGTGCGGCGCTCCCTCAGTACTGACCCTCCCACAGTGCGGCACTCCCTCAGTTCTGACCAACCGACAGTGCGGCGCTCCCTCAGTACTGACCCTACGACAGTGCGGAGCTCCCTCAGTACTGACCCTCTGACAGTGCGGTGCTCCCTCAGTACTGACCCTACGACAGTGCGGAGCTCCCTCAGTACTGACCCTCCCACAGTGCGGCGATCCCTCAGTACTGACCCTCCCACAGTGCGGCACTCCCTCAGTACTGACCCTCCAACAGTGCGGAGCTCCCTCAGTACTGACCCTCCCACAGTGCGGCACTCCCTCAGTACTGACCCTCCAACAGTGCAGTGCTCCCTCAGTACTGACTCTCCGATACTGCGGCGCTACCTCAGTACTGACGCTCCGACATTGCGGCGCTCCATCAGTACTGACCCTCCCACAGTGCGACACTCCCTCAGTACTGACCCTCCGACAGTGCGGAGCTCCCTCAGTACTGACCCTCCCACAGTGCGGCGCTCCCTCAGCAATGATCCTCCGACAGTGCGGCGCTCCCTCACTACTGACCCTCCCACAGTGCGGCGCTCCCTCAGTACTGACCCTCTGACAGTGCGGCACTCCCTCAGTACTGACCCTCCGACAGTGCTGCGCTCCCTCAGTACTGACCCTCCCACAGTGCGACTCCCTCACTACTGACCCTCCCACAGTGCGGCGCTCCCTCAGTACTGACCCTCACACAGTGCGGTGCTCCCTCAGTACTGACCCTCCCACAGTGCGGCACTCCCTCACTACTGACCCTCCCACAGTGCGGCGCTCCCTCAGCAATGATCCTCCGACAGTGCGGCGCTCCCTCACTACTGACCCTCCCACAGTGCGGCGCTCCCTCAGTACTCTCCCTCCCACAGTGCGACACTCCCTCACTACTGACCCTCCCACAGTGCGGCGCTCCCTCAGCAATGATCCTCCGACAGTGCGGCGCTCCCTCAGCACTGACCCTCCGACAGTGCGGCACTCCCTCAGTACTGACCCTCCGACAGTGCTGCGCTCCCTCAGTACTGACCCTCCGACAGTGCGGATCTCCCTCAGTACTGACGCTCCGACATTGCGGTGCTCCACCAGTACTGACCCTCCCACAGTGCGACACTCCCTCAGTACTGACCCTCCGACAGTGCGGAGATCCCTCAGTACTGACCCTCCCACAGTGTGGGGCTCCCTCAGTACTGACCCTCCGACAGTGCAGAGCTCCCTCAGTACAGACGCTCCGACAGTGCGGCACTCCCTCAGCACTGACCCTCCGACAGTGCGGCGCTCCCTCAGTACTGACCCTCCGACAGTGCGGCACTCCCTCAGTACTGACGCTCCGACAGTGCAGAGCTCCCTCAGTACTGACGCTCCGACAGTGCGGCACTCCCTCAGTACTGACCCTTCCACAGTGCGGCGCTCCCTCAGTACTGACCCTCCCACAGTGTGACACTCCCTCACTACTGACCCTCCCACAGTGCGGCGCTCCCTCAGTACTGACCCTCCCACAATGCGGTGCTCCCTCAGTACTGACCCTCCCACAGTGCGGCACTCCCTCAGTACTGACCCTCCCACAGTGCGGCGCTCCCTCAGTACTGATCCTCCCACAGTGCGACACTCCCTCACTACTTACCCTCCCACAGTGCAGCACTCCATCAGCACTGACCCTCCCACAGTGCGGTGCTCACTCAGTACAGACCCTCTGACAGTGCGGAACTCCCTCAGCACTAACCCTCCGACAGCGCGGCACTCCCTCAGTACTGACCCTCCCACAGAGCGGCACTCCCTCAGTACTGACCCTCCCACAGTGCGGCACTCCCTCAGCACTGACCCTCCGACAGTGCGGCGCTCACTCAGTACAGACCCTCTGACAGTGCGGCACTCCCTCAGTACTGACCCTCCGACAGTGCTGCGCTCCCTCAGTACTGACCCTCCCACAGTGCGACTCTCCCACACTACTAACCCTCCCACAGTGCGGCGCTCCCTCAGTACTGACCCTCCCACAGTGCGGTGCTCCCTCAGTACTGACCCTCCCACAGTGCGACACTCCCTCACTACTGACCCTCCCACAGTGCGGCGCTCCCTCAGCAATGATCCTCCGACAGTGCGGCGCTCCCTCACTACTGACCCTCCCACCGTGCGGCGCTCCCTCAGTACTGAACCTCCCACAGTGCGACACTCCCTCACTACTGACCCTCCCACAGTGCGGCGCTCCCTCAGCAATGATCCTCCAACAGTGCGGCGCTCCCTCAGCACTGACCCTCCGACTGTGCGGCGCTCACTCAGTACAGACCCTCTGACAGTGCGGCACTCCCTCAGTACTGACCCTCCGACAGTGCTGCGCTCCCTCAGTACTGACCCTCCGATAGTGCGGAGCTCCCTCAGTACTGACGCTCCGACATTGCGGCGCTCCATCAGTACTGACCCTCCCACAGTGAGACACTCCCTCAGTACTGACCCTCCAACAGTGCGGATCTCCCTCAGTACTGACCCTCCCACAGTGCGGCGCTCCCTCAGTACTGACCCTCAGACCACGCGGCGCTTCCTCAGCACTGACCCTCCGACAGTGCGGCACTCCATCAGCACTGACCCTCCGACAGTGCGGGACTCCCACAGCACTGACCCTCCGACAGTGCGGCGCTCCCTCAGTACTGAACCTCCGACAGTGCGGCACTCCCTCAGCACTGACCCTCCCACAGTGCGGCTCTCCCTCAGGACTGACCCTCCGACAGTGCAGCGCTCCCTCAGTACTGACCCTCCGACAGTGCAGCGCTCCCTCAGTACTGACCCTCCGACAGTGCGGCGCTCCCTCAGCACTGACCCTCCGACAGTGCGGCGATCACTCAGTACAGACCCTCTGACAGTGCGGCACTCCCTCAGGACTGACCCTCCAACAGTGCGGCGCTCCCTCAGCACTGACCCTCCAACAGTGCGGCGCTCACTCAGTACAGACACTCTGACAGTGCGGCACTCCCTCAGTACTGACCCTCCGACAGTGCTGCGCTTCCTCAGTACTGACCCTCCGACAGTGCGGAGCTCCCTCAGTACTGACGCTCCGACATTGCGGTGCTCCACCAGTACTGACCCTCCCACAGTGCGACACTCCCTCAGTACTGACCCTCCGACAGTGCGGAGATCCCTCAGTACTGACCCTCCGACAGTGCAGAGCTCCCTCAGTACAGACGCTCCGACAGTGCGGCACTCCCTCAGCACTGACCCTCCGACAGTGCGGCGCTCCCTCAGTACTGACCATCCCACAGTGTGGCGCTCCCTCAGTACTGACCCTCTGACAGTGCAGAGCTCCCTCAGTACTGACGCTCCGACAGTGCGGCACTCCCTCAGTACTGACCCTCCCACAGTGCGGCGCTCCCTCAGTACTGACCCTCCCACAGTGTGACACTCCCTCACTACTTACCCTCCCACAGTGCGGCGCTCCCTCAGCACTGACCCTCCCACAGTGCGGCGCTCCCTCAGCAATGATCCTCCGACAGTGCGGCGCTCCCTCAGTACTGACCCTCCCACAATGCGGTGCTCCCTCAGTACTGACCCTCCCACAGTGCGGCACTCCCTCAGTACTGACCCTCGCAAAGTGCGGCGCTCCCTCAGTACTGACCCTCCCACAGTGCGACACTCCCTCACTACTTACCCTCCCACAGTGCAGCACTCCATCAGCACTGACCCTCCCACAGTGCGGCACTCCCTCAGTACTGACCCTCCCACAGTGCAGCGCTCCCTCAGCACTGACCCTCCCACAGGGCGGCGCTCCATCAGTACTGACCCACCGACACTGCAGTGCTCCCTCAGTACTGACTCTCCGATACTGCGGCGCTCACTCAGTACAGACCCTCTGACAGTGCGGAACTCCCTCAGCACTAACCCTCCGACAGCGCGGCACTCCCTCAGTACTGACCCTCCCACAGAGCGGCACTCCCTCAATACTGACCCTCCCACAGTGCGGCACTCCCTCAGCACTGACCCTCCGACAGTGCGGCGCTCACTCAGTACAGACCCTCTGACAGTGCGGCACTCCCTCAGTACTGACCCTCCGACAGTGCTGCGCTCCCTCAGTACTGACCCTCCCACAGTGCGACTCTCCCACACTACTAACCCTCCCACAGTGCGGCGCTCCCTCAGTACTGACCCTCCCACAGTGCGGTGCTCCCTCAGTACTGACCCTCCCACAGTGCGACACTCCCTCACTACTGACCCTCCCACAGTGCGGCGCTCCCACAGCAATGATCCTCCGACAGTGCGGCGCTCCCTCACTACTGACCCTCCCACCGTGCGGCGCTCCTTCAGTACTGACCCTCCCACAGTGCGACACTCCCTCACTACTGACCCTCCCACAGTGCGGCGCTCCCTCAGCACTGACCCTCCGACAGTGCGGTGCGAACTCAGTACAGTCCCTCTGACAGTGCGGCACTCCCTCAGTACTGACCCTCCGACAGTGCTGCGCTCCCTCAGTACTGACCCTCCGATAGTGCGGAGCTCCCTCAGTACTGACGCTCCGACAGTGCGGCGCTCCCTCAGTACTGAACCTCCCACAGTGCGGCTCTCCCTCAGGACTGACCCTCCGACAGTGCAGCGCTCCCTCAGTACTGACCCTCCGACAGTGCAGCGCTCCCTCAGTACTGACCCTCCGACAGTGCGGCGCTCCCTCAGTACTGACTCTTCCACAGTGCAGCGCTCCCTCAGTACTGACCCTCCGACAGTGTGGCATTCCCTCAGTACTGACTCTCCGACAGTGCGGCACTCCTTCAGTACTGACCCTCCCACAGTGCGGCACTCCCTCAGTACTGACCCTCCCACAGTGCGGCGCTCCCTCAGTACAGACCCTCTGACTGTGCAGCGCTCTCTCAGTACTGACCCTCCCACAGTGCGGCGCTCCCTCAGTGCTGACCCACCGACAGTGCAGTGCTCCCTCAGTAATGACCCACCGACAGCGTGGCGTTCCCTCAGTACTGACTCTCCGACAGTGTGGCACTCCCTCAGTACTGACCCTCCGACAGTGCGGCGCTCCCTCAGTACTGACCAACCGACAGTGCGGCGCTCCCTCTGTACTGACCCTACGACAGTGCGGAGCTCCCTCAGCACTGACCCTCCCACAGTGCGGCGCTCCCTCAGCACTGACCATCTGACAGTGCGGCGCTCCCTCAGTACTGACCCTCCGACAGTGCGGAGCTCCCTCAGCACTGACCCTCCGACAGTGCGGAGCTCCCTCAGTTCTGACCAACCGACAGTGCGGCGCTCCCTCAGTACTGACCCTCCGACAGTGCGGAGCTCCCTCAGTTCTGACCAACCGACAGTGCGTCGCTCCCTCAGTCCTGACCCTCCGACAGTGCGGAGCTCCCTCAGCACTGACCGTCCGACAGTGCGGTGCTCCCTCAGTTCTGACCAACCGACAGTGCGGCGCTCCCTCAGTACTGACCCTACGACAGTGCGGAGCTCCCTCAGTACTGACCTTCCCACAGTGCGGCGCTCCCTCAGTACTGACCCTCCGACAGTGCGGTGCTCCCTCTGTTCTGACCAACCGACAGTGCGGCGCTCCCTCAGTACTGACCCTCCCACAGTGCGGCGCTCCCTCAGTACTGACCCTCCGACAGTGCGGTGCTCCCTCAGTTCTGACCAACCGACAGTGCGGCGCTCCCTCAGTACTGACCCTCCCACAGTGCGGCACTCCCTCAGTTCTGACCAACCGACAGTGCGGCGCTCCCTCAGTACTGACCCTACGACAGTGCGGAGCTCCCTCAGTACTGACCCTCTGACAGTGCGGTGCTCCCTCAGTACTGACCCTACGACAGTGCGGAGCTCCCTCAGTACTGACCCTCCCACAGTGCGGCGATCCCTCAGTACTGACCCTCCCACAGTGCGGCACTCCCTCAGTACTGACCCTCCAACAGTGCGGAGCTCCCTCAGTACTGACCCTCCCACAGTGCGGCACTCCCTCAGTACTGACCCTCCAACAGTGCAGTGCTCCCTCAGTACTGACTCTCCGATACTGCGGCGCTACCTCAGTACTGACGCTCCGACATTGCGGCGCTCCATCAGTACTGACCCTCCCACAGTGCGACACTCCCTCAGTACTGACCCTCCGACAGTGCGGAGCTCCCTCAGTACTGACCCTCCCACAGTGCGGCGCTCCCTCAGCAATGATCCTCCGACAGTGCGGCGCTCCCTCACTACTGACCCTCCCACAGTGCGGCGCTCCCTCAGTACTGACCCTCTGACAGTGCGGCACTCCCTCAGTACTGACCCTCCGACAGTGCTGCGCTCCCTCAGTACTGACCCTCCCACAGTGCGACTCCCTCACTACTGACCCTCCCACAGTGCGGCGCTCCCTCAGTACTGACCCTCACACAGTGCGGTGCTCCCTCAGTACTGACCCTCCCACAGTGCGGCACTCCCTCACTACTGACCCTCCCACAGTGCGGCGCTCCCTCAGCAATGATCCTCCGACAGTGCGGCGCTCCCTCACTACTGACCCTCCCACAGTGCGGCGCTCCCTCAGTACTGTCCCTCCCACAGTGCGACACTCCCTCACTACTGACCCTCCCACAGTGCGGCGCTCCCTCAGCAATGATCCTCCGACAGTGCGGCGCTCCCTCAGCACTGACCCTCCGACAGTGCGGCACTCCCTCAGTACTGACCCTCCGACAGTGCTGCGCTCCCTCAGTACTGACCCTCCGACAGTGCGGATCTCCCTCAGTACTGACGCTCCGACATTGCGGTGCTCCACCAGTACTGACCCTCCCACAGTGCGACACTCCCTCAGTACTGACCCTCCGACAGTGCGGAGATCCCTCAGTACTGACCCTCCCACAGTGCGGATCTCCCTCAGTACTGACGCTCCGACATTGCGGTGCTCCACCAGTACTGACCCTCCCACAGTGCGGCACTCCCTCAGTACTGACCCTCCGACAGTGCAGAGCTCCCTCAGTACAGACGCTCCGACAGTGCGGCACTCCCTCAGCACTGACCCTCCGACAGTGCGGCGCTCCCTCAGTACTGACCCTCCGACAGTGCGGCACTCCCTCAGTACTGACGCTCCGACAGTGCAGAGCTCCCTCAGTACTGACGCTCCGACAGTGCGGCACTCCCTCAGTACTGACCCTCCCACAGTGCGGCGCTCCCTCAGTACTGACCCTCCCACAGTGTGACACTCCCTCACTACTGACCCTCCCACAGTGCGGCGCTCCCTCAGTACTGACCCTCCCACAATGCGGTGCTCCCTCAGTACTGACCCTCCCACAGTGCGGCACTCCCTCAGTACTGACCCTCCCACAGTGCGGCGCTCCCTCAGTACTGATCCTCCCACAGTGCGACACTCCCTCACTACTTACCCTCCCACAGTGCAGCACTCCATCAGCACTGACCCTCCCACAGGGCGGCACTCCCTCAGTACTGACTCTCCGATACTGCGGCACTCCCTCAGTACTGACCCTCCGACAGTGCGGTGCTCACTCAGTACAGACCCTCTGACAGTGCGGAACTCCCTCAGCACTAACCCTCCGACAGCGCGGCACTCCCTCAGTACTGACCCTCCCACAGAGCGGCACTCCCTCAGTACTGACCCTCCCACAGTGCGGCACTCCCTCAGCACTGACCCTCCGACAGTGCGGCGCTCACTCAGTACAGACCCTCTGACAGTGCGGCACTCCCTCAGTACTGACCCTCCGACAGTGCTGCGCTCCCTCAGTACTGACCCTCCCACAGTGCGACTCTCCCACACTACTAACCCTCCCACAGTGCGGCGCTCCCTCAGTACTGACCCTCCCACAGTGCGGTGCTCCCTCAGTACTGACCCTCCCACAGTGCGACACTCCCTCACTACTGACCCTCCCACAGTGCGGCGCTCCCTCAGCAATGATCCTCCGACAGTGCGGCGCTCCCTCACTACTGACCCTCCCACCGTGCGGCGCTCCCTCAGTACTGAACCTCCCACAGTGCGACACTCCCTCACTACTGACCCTCCCACAGTGCGGCGCTCCCTCAGCAATGATCCTCCGACAGTGCGGCGCTCCCTCAGCACTGACCCTCCGACTGTGCGGCGCTCACTCAGTACAGACCCTCTGACAGTGCGGCACTCCCTCAGTACTGACCCTCCGACAGTGCTGCGCTCCCTCAGTACTGACCCTCCGATAGTGCGGAGCTCCCTCAGTACTGACGCTCCGACATTGCGGCGCTCCATCAGTACTGACCCTCCCACAGTGAGACACTCCCTCAGTACTGACCCTCCAACAGTGCGGATCTCCCTCAGTACTGACCCTCCCACAGTGCGGCGCTCCCTCAGTACTGACCCTCAGACCACGCGGCGCTTCCTCAGCACTGACCCTCCGACAGTGCGGCACTCCATCAGCACTGACCCTCCGACAGTGCGGGACTCCCACAGCACTGACCCTCCGACAGTGCGGCGCTCCCTCAGTACTGAACCTCCGACAGTGCGGCACTCCCTCAGCACTGACCCTCCCACAGTGCGGCTCTCCCTCAGGACTGACCCTCCGACAGTGCAGCGCTCCCTCAGTACTGACCCTCCGACAGTGCAGCGCTCCCTCAGTACTGACCCTCCGACAGTGCGGCGCTCCCTCAGTACTGACTCTCCGACAGTGCAGCGCTCCCTCAGTACTGACCCTCCGACAGTGTGGCATTCCCTCAGTACTGACCCTCCGACAGTGCTGCACTCCTTCATTACTGACCCTCCCACAGTGCGGCACTCCCTCAGTACTGACCCTCCCACAGTGCGGTGCTCCCTCAGTACTGACCCACCGACAGTGCGGCGCTCCCTCAGTACAGACCCTCTGACTGTGCAGCGCTCTCTCAGTACTGACCCTCACACAGTGCGGCGCTCCCTCAGTGCTGACCCACCAACAGTGCAGTGCTCCCTCAGTAATGACCCACCGACAGCGTGGCGTTCCCTCAGTACTGACTCTCGGACAGTGCGGCACTCCCTCAGTACTGACCCTCCGACAGTGCGGCGCTCCCTCAGTACTGACCAACCGACAGTGCGGCACTCCCTCAGCACTGACCCTCCCACAGTGCGGCGCTCCCTCAGCACTGACCCTCTGACAGTGCGGCGCTCCCTCAGTACTGACCCTCCGACAGTGCGGAGCTCCCTCAGCACTGACCCTCCGACAGTGCGGAGCTCCCTCAGTTCTGACCAACCGACAGTGCGGCGCTCCCTCAGGAATGACCCTCCGACAGTGCGGTGCTCCCTCAGTTCTGACCAACCGACAGTGCGGCGCTCCCTCAGTACTGACCCTACGACAGTGCGGAGCTCCCTCAGTACTGACCCTCCCACAGTGCGGTGCTCCCTCAGTACTGACCCTCCGACAGTGCGGTGCTCCCTCAGTTCTGACCAACCGACAGTGTGGCGCTGCCTCAGTACTGACCCTCCCACAGTGCGGCACTCCCTCAGTTCTGACCAACCGACAGTGCGGCGCTCCCTCAGTACTGACCCTACGACAGTGCGGAGCTCCCTCAGTACTGACCCTCCCACAGTGCGGCGATCCCTCAGTACTGACCCTCCCACAGTGCGTCACTCCCTCAGCACTGACCCACCCACAGTGCGGAGCTTCCTCAGTACTGACCCTCCGACAGTGCGGCACTCCCTCACTACTGACCCTCCCACAGTGCGGCACTCCCTCAGCAATGATCCTCCGACAGTGCGTCACTCCCTCAGTACTGACCCACCCACAGTGCGGAGCTTCCTCAGTACTGACCCTCCGACAGTGCGACGCTCCCTCGGCACTGACCCTCCCACAATAGGGCGCTCCCTCAGCACTGACCCTCCCACAGTGCGGTGCTCCCTCAGCACTGAATCTCCCACAGTGCGGCGCTCCCTCAGTACTGACCTACCGACAGTGCGACGCTCCCTCAGTACTGACCCACCGATAGTGCGATGCTTCTCAGTACTAACCCTCCGACAGTGCGACGCTCCCTCAGCACTGACCCTCCCAGAGTGCAGCACTCCCTCAGTACTGACCCTCCCACAGTGCGGTGCTCCCTCAGTACTGACCCTCCGACTGTGTGGAGCTCCCTCAGTACTGACGCTCCGACCTCGCGGCGCTCCATCAGTACTGACCCTCCGACAGTGCGGCGCTCCTTCAGTACTGACCCTCTGACCGCGCGGTGCTTCCTCAGCACTGAGCCTCCGACAGTGCGGCACTCCCTCAGTACTGACCCTCCCACAGTGCGGCACTCCCTCAGTACTGACCGTCCCACAGTGCGGCGCTCCCTCAGCACTGACCCTCCGACAGTGCGGTGCTCCCTCAGTACTGACCCTCCGACAGTGCGGCACTCCCTCAGTACTGACCGTCCCACAGTGCGGCGCTCCCTCAGCACTGACCCTCTGACAGTGCGGCGCTCCCTCAGTACTGACCCTCTGACAGTGCGGCACTCCCTCAGTACTGACCCTCCGACAGTGCGCGCTCTCTCAGTACTGACCCTCCCACAGTGCAGCGCTTCCTCAGTACTGACCCTCCGACAGTGCGCGCTCTCTCAGTACTGACCCTCCGACAGTGCGCGCTCTCTCAGTACTGACCCTCCCACAGTGCAGCGCTTCCTCAGTACTGACCCTCCGACAGTGCGCGCTCTCTCAGTACTGAGCCTCCCACAGTGCGGCACTCCCTCAGTACTGACCCTCTCACAGTGCGGCGCTCCCTCAGCACGGACCCTCTGATAGTGCGGCGCTCCCTCAGTACTGACCCTCTGACAGTGCGACACTCCCTCAGTACTGAGCCTCCGACAGTGCAGCGCTCCCTCAGTACTGACCCTCCGACAGTGCGGTGCACCCTCAGTTCTGACGCACCGACAGTGCGGCGCTCCCTCAGTACTGACCCTCCGACCGTGCGGCGCTCCCTCAGTACTGACTCTCCGACAGTGCGGCACTCCCTCAGTACTGACCCTCCCACAGTGCAGTGCTCCCTCAGTACTGACCCACCGACAGTGCGGCGCTCCCTCAGCACAGATCCTCCCACAGTGCGGTTCTCCCTCAGTACAGACCCTCCAACAGTACGCCGGTCCCTCATTACTGACCCTCCGACAGTGCGGCGCTCCCTCAGCACTGACCCTCCGACAGTGCAGCACTCCCTCAGTACTGACCCTCCGACAGTGCGGTTCTCCCTCAGTACTGACCCTCTGACTGTGCGGCGCTCCCTCAGCACTGACCCTCCGACCGTGCGGCGATCCCTCAGTTCTGACCCTCCGACAGTGCGGCGCTCCCTCAGTACTGACCCACCGACAGTGCGGCACTCCCTCAGTACTGACCCTCCGACAGTGCGGTGCTCCCTCAGTACTGACCCTCTGACCGCGCGGCGCTTCCTCAGCACTGACCCTCCGACAGTGCGGCACTCCATCAGCACTGACCCTCCGACAGTGCGGGACTCCCACAGCACTGACCCTCCGACAGTGCGGCGCTCCCTCAGTACTGCTCCTCCGACAGTGCAGCGCTCCCTCAGTACTGACCCTCCGACAGTGCGGCGCTCCCTCAGTACTGACCCTCCGACAGTGCAGCGCTACCTCAGTACTGATCCTCCGACAGTGCGGCATTCCCTCAGTACTGACCCTCTGACTGTGCGGCGCTCCCTCAGTACTGACCCTCCGACAGTGCAGCGCTCCCTCAGTACTGATCCTCCGACAGTGCGGCATTCCCTCAGTACTGACCCTCTGACTGTGCGGCGCTCCCTCAGTACTGACCCTCCCACAGTGCGGCACTCCCTCAGTGCTGACCCACCGACAGTGCAGTGCTCCCTCAGTCCTGACCCTCCGACAGTGTGGAGCTCCCTCAGTCCTGACCCTCCGACAGTGTGGCGCTCCCTCAGTACTGACCCTCCGACAGTGTGGAGCTCCCTCAGTACTGACGCTCCGACCTCGCGGCGCTCCATCAGTACTGACCCTCCGACAGTGCGGCGCTCCCTCAGTACTGACCCTCCCACAGTGCGACACTCCCTCAGTACTGACCCTCCGACAGTGCGGCACACCCTCAGCACTAACCCTCCCACAGTGCAGCGCTCCCTCAGTACTGACCCTCCGACAGTGCGGCGCTCCCTCAGTACTGACCCTCCCACAGTGCGGCACTCCCTCAGCAATGATCCTCCGACAGTGCGGCACTCCCTCACTACTGACCCTCCCACAGTGCGGCGTCCCTCAGCAATGATCCTCCGACAGTGCGTCACTCCCTCAGCACTGACCCACCCACAGTGCGGAGCTTCCTCAGCACTGACCCTCCGACAGTGCGACGCTCCCTCGGCACTGACCCTCCCACAATAGGGCGCTCCCTCAGCACTGAATCTCCCACAGTGCGGCGCTCCCTCAGTACTGACCTACCGACAGTGCGACGCTCCCTCAGTACTGACCCACCGATAGTGCGATGCTTCTCAGTACTAACCCTCCGACAGTGCGACGCTCCCTCAGCACTGACCCTCCCACAGTGCGGTGCTCCCTCAGTACTGACCCTCCCACAGTGCGGAACTCCCTCAGAGCTGACTCTCCGACTGTGCTACACACCCTCTGTACTGACCTTCTGAATGTGCGGCACTCCCTCAGCACTGACGCTCCCACAGTGAGGCGCTCCCTCAGTACTGAACCTCAGACAGTGCGGCGCTCCCTCAGTACTGACCCACCGACAGTGCGGCGCTCCCTCAGCACTGATCCTCCCACAGTGCGGTTCTCCCTAAGTACTGACCCTCCGACAGTGCGCCGGTCCCTCAGTACTGGCCCTCCGACAGTGTGATGCTCCCTCTGTACTGACTCTCTGACAGGGCGGCACTCGCTCAGTACTGACCCTCCGACAGTGCGCTGCTCACTCAGTACAGACACTCTGACAGTGCGGCGCTCCCTAAGCACTGACAATCTGACAGTGCGGCACTCTCTCAGTACTGACCCTCCCACAGTGCGGCGCTCCCTCAGCACTGACCCTCCGACAGTGCGGCGCTCTCTCAGTACTGACCCTCTGACAGTGCGGCACTCCCTCAGTACTGACCCTCCGACAGTGCTGCGCTCCGTCAGTACTGACTCTCCGATACTGCGGCACTCCCTCAGCACTGACCCTCCGACAGAGCGGCGCTCCCTCAGTACTGACCCTCTGACAGTGCAACAGTCCCTCAGAGCTGACCCTCCCACAGTGCAGCGCTCCCTCAGAGCTGACCCTCCGACAGTGCGACACTCCCTCAGTACTGACCCTCCCACAGTGCGGCGCTCCCTCAGCACTGACCCTCCGACAGTGCGGCACTCCCTCAGCACTGACCCTCCAACAGTGCGTCACTCCCTCAGCACTGACGCTCCGACATTGCGGCACTCCCTCAGTACTGACCCTCTGACAGTGCGACACTCCCTCTGTGCTGACCCTCCGACAGTGCGGCGCTCCATCAGTATTGACCTTCCAACAGTGTGGGGCTCCCTCAACACTGACCCTCCCACAGTGCTGCGCTCCCTGAGTACTGAAACTGCGACTGTGCGCCGCTCCCTCAGTACTGACCCTCCGACAGTGAGGCGCTCCCTCAGTACTGACCCTCCGACAGTGCGGTGCTCCCTCAGTTCTGACACACTGACAGTGCGGCGCTCCCTCAGTACTGACCCTCCCACAGTGCGACACTCCCTCCGTGCTGACCCTCCCACAGTGCGGCGCTCCCTCAGTACTGACCTTCCCACAGTGCGGCGCTCCCTCAGTGCTGACCCTCCCACAGTGCGGCACTCCTTCAGTACTGACCCTCGGACAGTGCGGCACTCCCTCAGTACTGACCCTCCGACAGTGCGGCGCTCCCTCAGTACTGATCCTCCCACAGTGCGGCGCTACCTCAGTTCTGACCCTCCCACAGTGCGGCGCTCCCACAGCACTGACCCTCCGACAGTGCGGCGCTCCCTCAGTACTGACCCTCCCACAGTGCGGCGCTCCCTCAGTACTGACCCTCCCACAGTGCAGCACTCCCTCAGTACTGACCCTCCCACAGTGCGGCGCTCCCTCAGTACTGACCCTCCGATACTGCGGCACTCCCTCAGCACTGACCCTCCGACAGTGTGGCGCTCCCTCAGTACTGACCCTCCCACAGTGCGACACTCCCTCAGTACTGACCCTCCCACAGTGCGGCGCTCCCTCAGTACTGACCCTCCGATACTGCGGCACTCCCTCAGCACTGACCCTCCGACAGTGCGGCGCTCCCTCAGTACTGACCCTCTGACAGTGCGACAGTCCCTCAGAGCTGACCCTCCCACAGTGCAGCGCTCCCTCAGTACTGACCCTCCGACAGTGCAACACTCCCTCAGTACTGACCCTCCGACAGTGCGGCACTCCCTCAGTACTGACCCTCCGACAGTGCGGTGCTCCCTCAGTACTGACCCTCTGACCGCGCGGCGCTTCCTCAGCACTGACCCTCCGACAGTGCGGCACTCCATCAGCACTGACCCTCCGACAGTGCGGGACTCCCACAGCACTGACCCTCCGACAGTGCGGCGCTACCTCAGTACTGCTCCTCCGACAGTGCAGCGCTCCCTCAGTACTATCCCTCCGACAGTGCGGCGCTCCCTCAGTACTGACCCTCCGACAGTGCAGCACTCCCTCAGTACTGATCCTCCGACAGTGCGGCATTCCCTCAGTACTGACCCTCTGACTGTGCGGCGCTCCCTCAGTACTGACCCTCCGACAGTGCCGCGCTCCCTCAGTACTGATCCTCCGACAGTGCGGCATTCCCTCAGTACTGACCCTCTGACTGTGCGGCGCTCCCTCAGTACTGACCCTCCCACAGTGCGGCGCTCCCTCAGTGCTGACCCACCGACAGTGCAGTGCTCCCTCAGTAATGACCCACCGACAGCGTGGCGTTCCCTCAGTACTGACTCTCCGACAGTGCGGCACTCCCTCAGTGCTGACCCACCGACAGTGCAGTGCTCCCTCAGTACTGACCCTCCGACAGTGTGGCGCTCCCTCAGTACTGACCCTCCGACAGTGTGGAGCTCCCTCAGTACTGACGCTCCGACCTCGCGGCGCTCCATCAGTACTGACCCTCCGACAGTGCGGCGCTCCTTCAGTACTGACCCTCTGACCGCGCGGTGCTTCCTCAGCACTGAGCCTCCGACAGTGCGGCACTCCCTCAGTACTGACCCTCCCACAGTGCGGCACTCCCTCAGTACTGACCGTCCCACAGTGCGGCGCTCCCTCAGCACTGACCCTCCGACAGTGCGGTGCTCCCTCAGTACTGACCCTCCGACAGTGCGGCACTCCCTCAGTACTGACCGTCCCACAGTGCGACGCTCCCTCAGTACTGACCCTCTGACAGTGCGGCGCTCCCTCAGTACTGACCCTCTGACAGTGCGACACTCCCGCAGTACTGAGCCTCCGACAGTGCGGCGCTCCCTCAGTACTGACCCTCCGACAGTGCGCGCTCTCTCAGTACTGACCCTCCCACAGTGCAGCGCTTCCTCAGTACTGACCCTCCGACAGTGCGCGCTCTCTCAGTACTGAGCCTCCCACAGTGCGGCGCTCCCTCAGCACGGACCCTCTGATAGTGCGGCGCTCCCTCAGTACTGACCCTCTGACAGTGCGACACTCCCTCAGTACTGAGCCTCCGACAGTGCAGCGCTTCCTCAGTACTGACACTCCGACAGTGCGCGCTCCATCAGCACTGACCCTCCCACAGTGCGGTGCTCCCTCAGTACTGACACTCCGACTGTGCGGCGCTCCCTCAGTACTGACCCTCCGACAGTGCGGTGCTCCCTCAGTTCTGACCCACCGACAGTGCGGCGCTCCCTCAGTACTGCTCCTCCGACAGTGCAGCGCTCCCTCAGTACTGACCCTCCGACAGTGCGGCGCTCCCTCAGTACTGACCCTCCGACAGTGCAGCGCTACCTCAGTACTGATCCTCCGACAGTGCGGCATTCCCTCAGTACTGACCCTCTGACTGTGCGGCGCTCCCTCAGTACTGACCCTCCGACAGTGCAGCGCTCCCTCAGTACTGATCCTCCGACAGTGCGGCATTCCCTCAGTACTGACCCTCTGACTGTGCGGCGCTCCCTCAGTACTGACCCTCCCACAGTGCGGCACTCCCTCAGTGCTGACCCACCGACAGTGCAGTGCTCCCTCAGTCCTGACCCTCCGACAGTGTGGCGCTCCCTCAGTACTGACCCTCCGACAGTGTGGAGCTCCCTCAGTACTGACGCTCCGACCTCGCGGCGCTCCATCAGTACTGACCCTCCGACAGTGCGGCGCTCCCTCAGTACTGACCCTCCCACAGTGCGACACTCCCTCAGTACTGACCCTCCGACAGTGCGGCGCTCCCTCAGTACTGACCCTCCCACAGTGCGGCGCTCCCTCAGCAATGATCCTCCGACAGTGCGGCACTCCCTCACTACTGACCCTCCCACAGTGCGGCGTCCCTCAGCAATGATCCTCCGACAGTGCGTCACTCCCTCAGCACTGACCCACCCACAGTGCGGAGCTTCCTCAGTACTGACCCTCCGACAGTGCGGCACTCCCTCACTACTGACCCTCCCACAGTGCGGCACTCCCTCAGCAATGATCCTCCGACAGTGCGGCGCTCCCTCAGTACTGACCCTCCGACAGTGCGGCACTCCCTCACTACTGACCCTCCCACAGTGCGGCGTCCCTCAGCAATGATCCTCCGACAGTGCGTCACTCCCTCAGCACTGACCCACCCACAGTGCGGAGCTTCCTCAGCACTGACCCTCCGACAGTGCGACGCTCCCTCGGCACTGACCCTCCCACAATAGGGCGCTCCCTCAGCACTGACCCTCCCACAGTGCGGTGCTCCCTCAGCACTGAATCTCCCACAGTGCGGCGCTCCCTCAGTACTGACCTACCGACAGTGCGACGCTCCCTCAGTACTGACCCACCGATAGTGCGATGCTTCTCAGTACTAACCCTCCGACAGTGCGACGCTCCCTCAGCACTGACCCTCCCACAGTGCGGTGCTCCCTCAGTACTGACCCTCCGACAGTGTGGAGCTCCCTCAGTACTGACGCTCCGACCTCGCGGCGCTCCATCAGTACTGACCCTCCGACAGTGCGGCGCTCCTTCAGTACTGACCCTCTGACCGCGCGGTGCTTCCTCAGCACTGAGCCTCCGACAGTGCGGCACTCCCTCAGTACTGACCCTCCCACAGTGCGGCACTCCCTCAGTACTGACCGTCCCACAGTGCGGCGCTCCCTCAGCACTGACCCTCCGACAGTGCGGTGCTCCCTCAGTACTGACCCTCCCACAGTGCGGCGCTCCCTCAGCACTGACCCTCTGACAGTGCGGCGCTCCCTCAGTACTGACCCTCTGACAGTGCGGCACTCCCTCAGTACTGACCCTCCGACAGTGCGCGCTCTCTCAGTACTGACCCTCCTACAGTGCAGCGCTTCCTCAGTACTGACCCTCCGACAGTGCGCGCTCTCTCAGTACTGACCCTCCGACAGTGCGCGCTCTCTCAGTACTGACCCTCCCACAGTGCAGCGCTTCCTCAGTACTGACCCTCCCACAGTGCGGCGCTCTCTCAGTACTGAGCCTCCCACAGTGCGGCACTCCCTCAGTACTGACCCTCTCACAGTGCGGCGCTCCCTCAGCACGGACCCTCTGATAGTGCGGCGCTCCCTCAGTACTGACCCTCTGACAGTGCGACACTCCCTCAGTACTGAGCCTCCGACAGTGCAGCGCTCCCTCAGTACTGAGCCTCCGACAGTGCAGCACTCCATCAGCACTGACCCTCCCACAGTGCGGTGCTCCCTCAGTACTGACCCTCCGACAGTGCGGTGCACCCTCAGTTCTGACCCACCGACAGTGCGGCGCTCCCTCAGTACTGACCCTCCGACCGTGCGGCGCTCCCTCAGTACTGACTCTCCGACAGTGCGGCACTCCCTCAGTGCTGACCCTCCCACAGTGCAGTGCTCCCTCAGTACTGACCCACCGACAGTGCGGCGCTCCCTCAGCACAGATCCTCCCACAGTGCGGTTCTCCCTCAGTACAGACCCTCCAACAGTACGCCGGTCCCTCATTACTGACCCTCCGACAGTGCGGCGCTCCCTCAGCACTGACCCTCCGACAGTGCGGCACTCCCTCAGTACTGACCCTCCGACAGTGCGGTTCTCCCTCAGTACTGACCCTCTGACTTTGCGGCGCTCCCTCAGCACTGACCCTCCGACCGTGCGGCGATCCCTCAGTTCTGACCCTCCGACAGTGCGGCGCTCCCTCAGTACTGACCCACCGACAGTGCGGCACTCCCTCAGTACTGACCCTCCGACAGTGCGGTGCTCCCTCAGTACTGACCCTCTGACCGCGCGGCGCTTCCTCAGTACTGACCCTCCGACAGTGCGGCACTCCATCAGCACTGACCCTCCGACAGTGCGGGACTCCCACAGCACTGACCCTCCGACAGTGCGGCGCTCCCTCAGTACTGCTCCTCCGACAGTGCAGCGCTCCCTCAGTACTGACCCTCCGACAGTGCGGCGCTCCCTCAGTACTGACCCTCCGACAGTGCAGCGCTACCTCAGTACTGATCCTCCGACAGTGCGGCATTCCCTCAGTACTGACCCTCTGACTGTGCGGCGCTCCCTCAGTACTGACCCTCCGACAGTGCAGCGCTCCCTCAGTACTGATCCTCCGACAGTGCGGCATTCCCTCAGTACTGACCCTCTGACTGTGCGGCGCTCCCTCAGTACTGACCCTCCCACAGTGCGGCACTCCCTCAGTGCTGACCCACCGACAGTGCAGTGCTCCCTCAGTCATGACCCTCCGACAGTGTGGCGCTCCCTCAGTACTGACCCTCCGACAGTGTGGAGCTCCCTCAGTACTGACGCTCCGACCTCGCGGCGCTCCATCAGTACTGACCCTCCGACAGTGCGGCGCTCCCTCAGTACTGACCCTCCCACAGTGCGACACTCCCTCAGTACTGACCCTCCGACAGTGCGGCACACCCTCAGCACTAACCCTCCCACAGTGCAGCGCTCCCTCAGTACTGACCCTCCGACAGTGCGGCGCTCCCTCAGTACTGACCCTCCCACAGTGCGGCACTCCCTCAGCAATGATCCTCCGACAGTGCGGCACTCCCTCACTACTGACCCTCCCACAGTGCGGCGTCCCTCAGCAATGATCCTCCGACAGTGCGTCACTCCCTCAGCACTGACCCACCCACAGTGCGGAGCTTCCTCAGCACTGACCCTCCGACAGTGCGACGCTCCCTCGGCACTGACCCTCCCACAATAGGGCGCTCCCTCAGCACTGAATCTCCCACAGTGCGGCGCTCCCTCAGTACTGACCTACCGACAGTGCGACGCTCCCTCAGTACTGACCCACCGGTAATGCGATGCTTCTCAGTACTAACCCTCCGACAGTGCGACGCTCCCTCAGCACTGACCCTCCCACAGTGCGGTGCTCCCTCAGTACTGACCCTCCCACAGTGCGGAACTCCCTCAGAGCTGACTCTCCGACTGTGCTACACACCCTCTGTACTGACCTTCTGAATGTGCGGCACTCCCTCAGCACTGACGCTCCCACAGTGAGGCGCTCCCTCAGTACTGAACCTCAGACAGTGCGGCGCTCCCTCAGTACTGACCCACCGACAGTGCGGCGCTCCCTCAGCACTGATCCTCCCACAGTGCGGTTCTCCCTAAGTACTGACCCTCCGACAGTGCGCCGGTCCCTCAGTACTGGCCCTCCGACAGTGTGATGCTCCCTCTGTACTGACTCTCTGAGAGGGCGGCACTCGCTCAGTACTGACCCTCCGACAGGGCAGCGCTCCCTCAGTACTGACCCTCTGACTGTGCGGCGCTCCCTCAGCTCTGACCCTCCGACAGTGCGGCGATCCCTCAGTACTGCCCCTCCGACAGTGTGATGCTCCCTCTGTACTGACTCTCTGACAGGGCGGCACTCGCTCAGTACTGACCCTCCGACAGTGCGCTGCTCACTCAGTACAGACACTCTGACAGTGCGGCGCTCCCTAAGCACTGACAATCTGACAGTGCGGCACTCTCTCAGTACTGACCCTCCCACAGTGCGGGCTCCCTCAGCACTGACCCTCCGACAGTGCGGCGCTCTCTCAGTACTGACCCTCTGACAGTGCGGCACTCCCTCAGTACTGACCCTCCGACAGTGCTGCGCTCCGTCAGTACTGACTCTCCGATACTGCGGCACTCCCTCAGCACTGACCCTCCGACAGAGCGGCGCTCCCTCAGTACTGACCCTCTGACAGTGCAACAGTCCCTCAGAGCTGACCCTCCCACAGTGCAGCGCTCCCTCAGTGCTGACCCTCCGACAGTGCGACACTCCCTCAGTACTGACCCTCCCACAGTGCGGCGCTCCCTCAGCACTGACCCTCCGACAGTGCGGCACTCCCTCAGCACTGACCCTCCAACAGTGCGTCACTCCCTCAGCACTGACGCTCCGACATTGCGGCACTCCCTCAGTACTGACCCTCTGACAGTGCGACACTCCCTCTGTGCTGACCCTCCGACAGTGCGGCGCTCCATCAGTATTGACCTTCCAACAGTGTGGGGCTCCCTCAACACTGACCCTCCCACAGTGCTGCGCTCCCTGAGTACTGAAACTGCGACTGTGCGCCGCTCCCTCAGTACTGACCCTCCGACAGTGAGGCGCTCCCTCAGTACTGACCCTCCGACAGTGCGGTGCTCCCTCAGTTCTGACACACTGACAGTGCGGCGCTCCCTCAGTACTGACCCTCCCACAGTGCGACACTCCCTCAGTGCTGACCCTCCCACAGTGCGGCGCTCCCTCAGTACTGACCCTCCCACAGTGCGACGCTCCCTCAGTGCTGACCCTCCCACAGTGCGGCACTCCTTCAGTACTGACCCTCGGACAGTGCGGCACTCCCTCAGTACTGACCCTCCGACAGTGCGGCGCTCCCTCAGTACTGATCCTCCCACAGTGCGGCGCTACCTCACTTCTGACCCTCCCACAGTGCGGCGCTCCCACAGCACTGACCCTCCGACAGTGCGGCGCTCCCTCAGTACTGACCCTCCCACAGTGCGGCGCTCCCTCAGTACTGACCCTCCCACAGTGCAGCACTCCCTCAGTACTGACCCTCCCACAGTGCGGCGCTCCCTCAGTACTGACCCTCCGATACTGCGGCACTCCCTCAGCACTGACCCTCCGACAGTGTGGCGCTCCCTCAGTACTGACCCTCCCACAGTGCGACACTCCCTCAGTACTGACCCTCCCACAGTGCGGCGCTCCCTCAGTACTGACCCTCCGATACTGCGGCACTCCCTCAGCACTGACCCTCCGACAGTGCGGCGCTCCCTCAGTACTGACCCTCTGACAGTGCGACAGTCCCTCAGAGCTGACCCTCCCACAGTGCAGCGCTCCCTCAGTACTGACCCTCCGACAGTGCGACACTCCCTCAGTACTGACCCTCCCACAGTGCGGCGCTCCCTCAGCACTGACCCTCCGACAGTGCGGCACTCCCTCAGCAATGACCCTCCGACAGTGCGTCACTCCATCAGCACTGACGCTCCGACTGTGCGGCGCTCCCTCAGTACTGACTCTCCGACAGTGCGGCACTCCCTCAGTACTGACCCACCCACAGTGCAGTGCTCCCTCAGTACTGACCCACCGACAGTGCGGCGCTCCCTCAGCACTGATCCTCCCACAGTGCGGTTCTCCCTCAGTACAGACCCTCCAACAGTACGCCGGTCCCTCATTACTGACCCTCCGACAGTGCGGCGCTCCCTCAGCACTGACCCTCCGACAGTGCGGCACTCCCTCAGTACTGACCCTCTGACTGTGCGGCGCTCCCTCAGCACTGACCCTCCGACAGTGCGGCACTCCCTCAGTACTGACCCTCCGACCGTGCGGCGATCCCTCAGTTCTGACCCTCCGACAGTGCGGCGCTCCCTCAGTACTGACCCTCCGACAGTGCGGCACTCCCTCAGTACTGACCCTCCGACAGTGCGGTGCTCCCTCAGTACTGACCCTCTGACCGCGCGGCGCTTCCTCAGCACTGACCCTCCGACAGTGCGGCACTCCATCAGCACTGACCCTCCGACAGTGCGGGACTCCCACAGCACTGACCCTCCGACAGTGCGGCGCTACCTCAGTACTGCTCCTCCGACAGTGCAGCGCTCCCTCAGTACTGACCCTCCGACAGTGCGGCGCTCCCTCAGTACTGACCCTCCGACAGTGCAGCGCTCCCTCAGTACTGATCCTCCGACAGTGCGGCATTCCCTCAGTACTGACCCTCTGACTGTGCGGCGCTCCCTCAGTACTGACCCTCCGACAGTGCCGCGCTCCCTCAGTACTGATCCTCCGACAGTGCGGCATTCCCTCAGTACTGACCCTCTGACAGTGCGGCGCTCCCTCAGTACTGACCCTCCCACAGTGCGGCGCTCCCTCAGTGCTGACCCACCGACAGTGCAGTGCTCCCTCAGTAATGACCCACCGACAGCGTGGCGTTCCCTCAGTACTGACTCTCCGACAGTGCGGCACTCCCTCAGTGCTGACCCACCGACAGTGCAGTGCTCCCTCAGTACTGACCCTCCGAAAGTGTGGCGCTCCCTCAGTACTGACCCTCCGACAGTGTGGAGCTCCCTCAGTACTGACGCTCCGACCTCGCGGCGCTCCATCAGTACTGACCCTCCGACAGTGCGGCGCTCCTTCAGTACTGACCCTCTGACCGCGCGGTGCTTCCTCAGCACTGAGCCTCCGACAGTGCGGCACTCCCTCAGTACTGACCCTCCCACAGTGCGGCACTCCCTCAGTACTGACCGTCCCACAGTGCGGTGCTCCCTCAGTACTGACCCTCCGACAGTGCGGCACTCCCTCAGTACTGACCGTCCCACAGTGCGACGCTCCCTCAGTACTGACCCTCTGACAGTGCAGCGCTCCCTCAGTACTGACCCTCTGACAGTGCGGCGCTCCCTCAGTACTGACCCTCTGACAGTGCGACACTCCCGCAGTACTGAGCCTCCGACAGTGCGGCGCTCCCTCAGTACTGACCCTCCGACAGTGCGCGCTCTCTCAGTACTGACCCTCCCACAGTGCAGCGCTTCCTCAGTACTGACCCTCCGACAGTGCGCGCTCTCTCAGTACTGAGCCTCCCACAGTGCGGCGCTCCCTCAGCACGGACCCTCTGATAGTGCGGCGCTCCCTCAGTACTGACCCTCTGACAGTGCGACACTCCCTCAGTACTGAGCCTCCGACAGTGCAGCGCTCCATCAGCACTGACCCTCCCACAGTGCGGTGCTCCCTCAGTACTGACCCTCCGACAGTGCGGTGCTCCCTCAGTTCTGACCCACCGACAGTGCGGCGCTCCCTCAGTACTGACCCTCCGACTGTGCGGCGCTCCCTCAGTACTGACCCTCCGACAGTGCGGTGCTCCCTCAGTTCTGACCCACCGACAGTGCGGCGCTCCCTCAGTACTGACCCTCCGACCGTGCGGCGCTCCCTCAGTACTGACTCTCCGACAGTGCGGCACTCCCTCAGTACTGACCCACCGACAGTGCGGCGCTCCCTCAGCACAGATCCTCCCACAGTGCGGTTCTCCCTCAGTACAGACCCTCCAACAGTACGCCGGTCCCTCATTACTGACCCTCCGACAGTGCGGCGCTCCCTCAGCACTGACCCTCCGACAGTGCGGCACTCCCTCAGTACTGACCCTCCGACAGTGCGGTTCTCCCTCAGTACTGACCCTCTGACTGTGCGGCGCTCCCTCAGCACTGACCCTCCGACCGTGCGGCGATCCCTCAGTTCTGACCCTCCGACAGTGCGGCGCTCCCTCAGTACTGACCCACCGACAGTGCGGCGCTTCCTCAGCACTGACCCTCCGACAGTGCGGCACTCCATCAGTACTGACCCTCCGACAGTGCGGGACTCCCACAGCACTGACCCTCCGACAGTGCGGCGCTCCCTCAGTGCTGCTCCTCCGACAGTGCAGCGCTCCCTCAGTACTGACCCTCCGACAGTGCGGCGCTCCCTCAGTACTGACCCTCCGACAGTGCAGCGCTACCTCAGTACTGATCCTCCGACAGTGCGGCATTCCCTCAGTACTGACCCTCTGACTGTGCGGCGCTCCCTCAGTACTGACCCTCCGACAGTGCAGCGCTCCCTCAGTACTGATCCTCCGACAGTGCGGCATTCCCTCAGTACTGACCCTCTGACTGTGCGGCGCTCCCTCAGTACTGACCCTCCCACAGTGCGGCACTCCCTCAGTGCTGATCCACCGACAGTGCAGTGCTCCCTCAGTCCTGACCCTCCGACAGTGTGGCGCTCCCTCAGTACTGACCCTCCGACAGTGTGGAGCTCCCTCAGTACTGACGCTCCGACCTCGCGGCGCTCCATCAGTACTGACCCTCCGACAGTGCGGCGCTCCCTCAGTACTGACCCTCCCACAGTGCGACACTCCCTCAGTACTGACCCTCCGACAGTGCGGCACACCCTCAGCACTAACCCTCCCACAGTGCAGCGCTCCCTCAGTACTGACCCTCCGACAGTGCGGCGCTCCCTCAGTACTGACCCTCCCACAGTGCGGCGCTCCCTCAGCAATGATCCTCCGACAGTGCGGCACTCCCTCACTACTGACCCTCCCACAGTGCGGCGTCCCTCAGCAATGATCCTCCGACAGTGCGTCACTCCCTCAGCACTGACCCACCCACAGTGCGGCACTCCCTCAGCACTGACCCACCCACAGTGCGTCACTCCCTCAGCACTGACCCTCCGACAGTGCGGCACTCCCTCACTACTGACCCTCCCACAGTGCAGCGCTCCCTCAGTACTGACCCTCCGACAGTGCGGCGCTCCCTCAGTACTGACCCTCCGACAGTGCGGCGCTCCCTCAGTACTGACCCTCCCACAGTGCGGCGCTCCCTCAGCAATGATCCTCCGACAGTGCGGCACTCCCTCACTACTGACCCTCCCACAGTGCGGCGTCCCTCAGCAATGATCCTCCGACAGTGCGTCACTCCCTCAGCACTGACCCACCCACAGTGCGGAGCTTCCTCAGCACTGACCCTCCGACAGTGCGACGCTCCCTCGGCACTGACCCTCCCACAATAGGGCGCTCCCTCAGCACTGAATCTCCCACAGTGCGGCGCTCCCTCAGTACTGACCCTCCCACAGTGCGACACTCCCTCAGTGCTGACCCTCCCACAGTGCGGCGCTCCCTCAGTACTGACCCTCCCACAGTGCGACGCTCCCTCAGTGCTGACCCTCCCACAGTGCGGCACTCCTTCAGTACTGACCCTCGGACAGTGCGGCACTCCCTCAGTACTGACCCTCCGACAGTGCGGCGCTCCCTCAGTACTGATCCTCCCACAGTGCGGCGCTACCTCAGTTCTGACCCTCCCACAGTGCGGCGCTCCCACAGCACTGACCCTCCGACAGTGCGGCGCTCCCTCAGTACTGACCCTCCCACAGTGCGGCGCTCCCTCAGTACTGACCCTCCCACAGTGCAGCACTCCCTCAGTACTGACCCTCCCACAGTGCGGCGCTCCCTCAGTACTGACCCTCCGATACTGCGGCACTCCCTCAGCACTGACCCTCCGACAGTGTGGCGCTCCCTCAGTACTGACCCTCCCACAGTGCGACACTCCCTCAGTACTGACCCTCCCACAGTGCGGCGCTCCCTCAGTACTGACCCTCCGATACTGCGGCACTCCCTCAGCACTGACCCTCCGACAGTGCGGCGCTCCCTCAGTACTGACCCTCTGACAGTGCGACAGTCCCTCAGAGCTGACCCTCCCACAGTGCAGCGCTCCCTCAGTACTGACCCTCCGACAGTGCGACACTCCCTCAGTACTGACCCTCCCACAGTGCGGCGCTCCCTCAGCACTGACCCTCCGACAGTGCGGCACTCCCTCAGCAATGACCCTCCGACAGTGCGTCACTCCATCAGCACTGACGCTCCGACTGTGCGGCGCTCCCTCAGTACTGACTCTCCGACAGTGCGGCACTCCCTCAGTACTGACCCACCCACAGTGCAGTGCTCCCTCAGTACTGACCCACCGACAGTGCGGCGCTCCCTCAGCACTGATCCTCCCACAGTGCGGTTCTCCCTCAGTACAGACCCTCCAACAGTACGCCGGTCCCTCATTACTGACCCTCCGACAGTGCGGCGCTCCCTCAGCACTGACCCTCCGACAGTGCGGCACTCCCTCAGTACTGACCCTCTGACTGTGCGGCGCTCCCTCAGCACTGACCCTCCGACAGTGCGGCACTCCCTCAGTACTGACCCTCCGACCGTGCGGCGATCCCTCAGTTCTGACCCTCCGACAGTGCGGCGCTCCCTCAGTACTGACCCTCCGACAGTGCGGCACTCCCTCAGTACTGACCCTCCGACAGTGCGGTGCTCCCTCAGTACTGACCCTCTGACCGCGCGGCGCTTCCTCAGCACTGACCCTCCGACAGTGCGGGACTCCCACAGCACTGACCCTCCGACAGTGCGGCGCTACCTCAGTACTGCTCCTCCGACAGTGCAGCGCTCCCTCAGTACTGACCCTCCGACAGTGCGGCGCTCCCTCAGTACTGACCCTCCGACAGTGCAGCGCTCCCTCAGTACTGATCCTCCGACAGTGCGGCATTCCCTCAGTACTGACCCTCTGACTGTGCGGCGCTCCCTCAGTACTGACCCTCCGACAGTGCCGCGCTCCCTCAGTACTGATCCTCCGACAGTGCGGCATTCCCTCAGTACTGACCCTCTGACAGTGCGGCGCTCCCTCAGTACTGACCCTCCCACAGTGCGGCGCTCCCTCAGTGCTGACCCACCGACAGTGCAGTGCTCCCTCAGTAATGACCCACCGACAGCGTGGCGTTCCCTCAGTACTGACTCTCCGACAGTGCGGCACTCCCTCAGTGCTGACCCACCGACAGTGCAGTGCTCCCTCAGTACTGACCCTCCGAAAGTGTGGCGCTCCCTCAGTACTGACCCTCCGACAGTGTGGAGCTCCCTCAGTACTGACGCTCCGACCTCGCGGCGCTCCATCAGTACTGACCCTCCGACAGTGCGGCGCTCCTTCAGTACTGACCCTCTGACCGCGCGGTGCTTCCTCAGCACTGAGCCTCCGACAGTGCGGCACTCCCTCAGTACTGACCCTCCCACAGTGCGGCACTCCCTCAGTACTGACCGTCCCACAGTGCGGTGCTCCCTCAGTACTGACCCTCCGACAGTGCGGCACTCCCTCAGTACTGACCGTCCCACAGTGCGACGCTCCCTCAGTACTGACCCTCTGACAGTGCAGCGCTCCCTCAGTACTGACCCTCTGACAGTGCGGCGCTCCCTCAGTACTGACCCTCTGACAGTGCGACACTCCCGCAGTACTGAGCCTCCGACAGTGCGGCGCTCCCTCAGTACTGACCCTCCGACAGTGCGCGCTCTCTCAGTACTGACCCTCCCACAGTGCAGCGCTTCCTCAGTACTGACCCTCCGACAGTGCGCGCTCTCTCAGTACTGAGCCTCCCACAGTGCGGCGCTCCCTCAGCACGGACCCTCTGATAGTGCGGCGCTCCCTCAGTACTGACCCTCTGACAGTGCGACACTCCCTCAGTACTGAGCCTCCGACAGTGCAGCGCTCCATCAGCACTGACCCTCCCACAGTGCGGTGCTCCCTCAGTACTGACCCTCCGACAGTGCGGTGCTCCCTCAGTTCTGACCCACCGACAGTGCGGCGCTCCCTCAGTACTGACCCTCCGACTGTGCGGCGCTCCCTCAGTACTGACCCTCCGACAGTGCGGTGCTCCCTCAGTTCTGACCCACCGACAGTGCGGCGCTCCCTCAGTACTGACCCTCCGACCGTGCGGCGCTCCCTCAGTACTGACTCTCCGACAGTGCGGCACTCCCTCAGTACTGACCCACCGACAGTGCGGCGCTCCCTCAGCACAGATCCTCCCACAGTGCGGTTCTCCCTCAGTACAGACCCTCCAACAGTACGCCGGTCCCTCATTACTGACCCTCCGACAGTGCGGCGCTCCCTCAGCACTGACCCTCCGACAGTGCGGCACTCCCTCAGTACTGACCCTCCGACAGTGCGGTTCTCCCTCAGTACTGACCCTCTGACTGTGCGGCGCTCCCTCAGCACTGACCCTCCGACCGTGCGGCGATCCCTCAGTTCTGACCCTCCGACAGTGCGGCGCTCCCTCAGTACTGACCCACCGACAGTGCGGCGCTTCCTCAGCACTGACCCTCCGACAGTGCGGCACTCCATCAGTACTGACCCTCCGACAGTGCGGGACTCCCACAGCACTGACCCTCCGACAGTGCGGCGCTCCCTCAGTGCTGCTCCTCCGACAGTGCAGCGCTCCCTCAGTACTGACCCTCCGACAGTGCGGCGCTCCCTCAGTACTGACCCTCCGACAGTGCAGCGCTACCTCAGTACTGATCCTCCGACAGTGCGGCATTCCCTCAGTACTGACCCTCTGACTGTGCGGCGCTCCCTCAGTACTGACCCTCCGACAGTGCAGCGCTCCCTCAGTACTGATCCTCCGACAGTGCGGCATTCCCTCAGTACTGACCCTCTGACTGTGCGGCGCTCCCTCAGTACTGACCCTCCCACAGTGCGGCACTCCCTCAGTGCTGATCCACCGACAGTGCAGTGCTCCCTCAGTCCTGACCCTCCGACAGTGTGGCGCTCCCTCAGTACTGACCCTCCGACAGTGTGGAGCTCCCTCAGTACTGACGCTCCGACCTCGCGGCGCTCCATCAGTACTGACCCTCCGACAGTGCGGCGCTCCCTCAGTACTGACCCTCCCACAGTGCGACACTCCCTCAGTACTGACCCTCCGACAGTGCGGCACACCCTCAGCACTAACCCTCCCACAGTGCAGCGCTCCCTCAGTACTGACCCTCCGACAGTGCGGCGCTCCCTCAGTACTGACCCTCCCACAGTGCGGCGCTCCCTCAGCAATGATCCTCCGACAGTGCGGCACTCCCTCACTACTGACCCTCCCACAGTGCGGCGTCCCTCAGCAATGATCCTCCGACAGTGCGTCACTCCCTCAGCACTGACCCACCCACAGTGCGGCACTCCCTCAGCACTGACCCACCCACAGTGCGTCACTCCCTCAGCACTGACCCTCCGACAGTGCGGCACTCCCTCACTACTGACCCTCCCACAGTGCAGCGCTCCCTCAGTACTGACCCTCCGACAGTGCGGCGCTCCCTCAGTACTGACCCTCCGACAGTGCGGCGCTCCCTCAGTACTGACCCTCCCACAGTGCGGCGCTCCCTCAGCAATGATCCTCCGACAGTGCGGCACTCCCTCACTACTGACCCTCCCACAGTGCGGCGTCCCTCAGCAATGATCCTCCGACAGTGCGTCACTCCCTCAGCACTGACCCACCCACAGTGCGGAGCTTCCTCAGCACTGACCCTCCGACAGTGCGACGCTCCCTCGGCACTGACCCTCCCACAATAGGGCGCTCCCTCAGCACTGAATCTCCCACAGTGCGGCGCTCCCTCAGTACTGACCTACCGACAGTGCGACGCTCCCTCAGTACTGACCCACCGATAGTGCGACGCTTCTCAGTACTAACCCTCCGACAGTGCGACGCTCCCTCAGCACTGACCCTCCCACAGTGCGGTGCTCCCTCAGTACTGACCCTCCGACAGTGTGGAGCTCCCTCAGTACTGACGCTCCGACCTCGCGGCGCTCCATCAGTACTGACCCTCCGACAGTGCGGCGCTCCTTCAGTACTGACCCTCTGACCGCGCGGTGCTTCCTCAGCACTGAGCCTCCGACAGTGCGGCACTCCCTCAGTACTGACCCTCCCACAGTGCGGCACTCCCTCAGTACTGACCGTCCCACAGTGCGGCGCTCCCTCAGCACTGACCCTCCGACAGTGCGGTGCTCCCTCAGTACTGACCCTCCGACAGTGCGGCACTCCCTCAGTACTGACCGTCCCACAGTGCGGCGCTCCCTCAGCACTGACCCTCTGACAGTGCGGCGCACCCTCAGTACTGACCCTCTGACAGTGCAGCACTCCCTCAGTACTGACCCTCCGACTGTGCGCACTCTCTCAGTACTGACCCTCCCACAGTGCAGCGCTTCCTCAGTACTGACCCTCCGACAGTGCGCGCTCTCTCAGTACTGACCCTCCGACAGTGCGCGCTCTCTCAGTACTGACCCTCCCACAGTGCAGCGCTTCCTCAGTACTGACCCTCCGACAGTGCGCGCTCTCTCAGTACTGAGCCTCCCACAGTGCGGCACTCCCTCAGTACTGACCCTCTCACAGTGCGGCGCTCCCTCAGCACGGACCCTCTGATAGTGCGGCGCTCCCTCAGTACTGACCCTCTGACAGTGCGACACTCCCTCAGTACTGAGCCTCCGACAGTGCAGCGCTCCCTCAGTACTGAGCCTCCGACAGTGCAGCACTCCATCAGCACTGACCCTCCCACAGTGCGGTGCTCCCTCAGTACTGACCCTCCGACAGTGCGGTGCTCCCTCAGTTCTGACCCACCGACAGTGCGGCGCTCCCTCAGTACTGACCCTCCGACCGTGCGGCGCTCCCTCAGTACTGACTCTCCGACAGTGCGGCACTCCCTCAGTACTGACCCTCCCACAGTGCAGTGCTCCCTCAGTACTGACCCACCGACAGTGCGGCGCTCCCTCAGCACAGATCCTCCCACAGTGCGGTTCTCCCTCAGTACAGACCCTCCAACAGTACGCCGGTCCCTCATTACTGACCCTCCGACAGTGCGGCGCTCCCTCAGCACTGACCCTCCGACAGTGCGGCACTCCCTCAGTACTGACCCTCCGACAGTGCGGTTCTCCCTCAGTACTGACCCTCTGACTGTGCGGCGCTCCCTCAGCACTGACCCTCCGACCGTGCGGCGATCCCTCAGTTCTGACCATCCGACAGTGCGGCGCTCCCTCAGTACTGACCCACCGACAGTGCGGCACTCCCTCAGTACTGACCCTCCGACAGTGCGGTGCTCCCTCAGTACTGACCCTCTGACCGCGCGGCGCTTCCTCAGCACTGACCCTCCGACTGTGCGGCACTCCATCAGCACTGACCCTCCGACAGTGCGGGACTCCCACAGCACTGACCCTCCGACAGTGCGGCGCTCCCTCAGTACTGCTCCTCCGACAGTGCAGCGCTCCCTCAGTACTGACCCTCCGACAGTGCGGCGCTCCCTCAGTACTGACCCTCCGACAGTGCAGCGCTACCTCAGTACTGATCCTCCGACAGTGCGGCATTCCCTCAGTACTGACCCTCTGACTGTGCGGCGCTCCCTCAGTACTGACCCTCCGACAGTGCAGCGCTCCCTCAGTACTGATCCTCCGACAGTGCGGCATTCCCTCAGTACTGACCCTCTGACTGTGCGGCGCTCCCTCAGTACTGACCCTCCCACAGTGCGGCACTCCCTCAGTGCTGACCCACCGACAGTGCAGTGCTCCCTCAGTCCTGACCCTCCGACAGTGTGGCGCTCCCTCAGTACTGACCCTCCGACAGTGTGGAGCTCCCTCAGTACTGACGCTCCGACCTCGCGGCGCTCCATCAGTACTGACCCTCCGACAGTGCGGCGCTCCCTCAGTACTGACCCTCCCACAGTGCGACACTCCCTCAGTACTGACCCTCCGACAGTGCGGCGCACCCTCAGCACTAACCCTCCCACAGTGCAGCGCTCCCTCAGTACTGACCCTCCGACAGTGCGGCGCTCCCTCAGTACTGACCCTCCCACAGTGCGGCACTCCCTCAGCAATGATCCTCCGACAGTGCGGCACTCCCTCACTACTGACCCTCCCACAGTGCGGCGTCCCTCAGCAATGATCCTCCGACAGTGCGTCACTCCCTCAGCACTGACCCACCCACAGTGCGGAGCTTCCTCAGCACTGACCCTCCGACAGTGCGACGCTCCCTCGGCACTGACCCTCCCACAATAGGGCGCTCCCTCAGCACTGAATCTCCCACAGTGCGGCGCTCCCTCAGTACTGACCCACCGATAGTGCGATGCTTCTCAGTACTAACCCTCCGACAGTGCGACGCTCCCTCAGCACTGACCCTCCCACAGTGCGGTGCTCCCTCAGTACTGACCCTCCCACAGTGCGGAACTCCCTCAGAGCTGACTCTCCGACTGTGCTACACACCCTCTGTACTGACCTTCTGAATGTGCGGCACTCCCTCAGCACTGACGCTCCCACAGTGAGGCGCTCCCTCAGTACTGAACCTCAGACAGTGCGGCGCTCCCTCAGTACTGACCCACCGACAGTGCGGCGCTCCCTCAGCACTGATCCTCCCACAGTGCGGTTCTCCCTAAGTACTGACCCTCCGACAGTGCGCCGGTCCCTCAGTACTGGCCCTCCGACAGTGTGATGCTCCCTCTGTACTGACTCTCTGAGAGGGCGGCACTCGCTCAGTACTGACCCTCCGACAGGGCGGCGCTCCCTCAGTACTGACCCTCTGACTGTGCGGCGCTCCCTCAGCTCTGACCCTCCGACAGTGCGGCGATCTCTCAGTACTGACCCTCTGACAGTGCGGCACTCCCTCAGTACTGACCCTCCGACAGTGCTGCGCTCCGTCAGTACTGACTCTCCGATACTGCGGCACTCCCTCAGCACTGACCCTCCGACAGAGCGGCGCTCCCTCAGTACTGACCCTCTGACAGTGCAACAGTCCCTCAGAGCTGACCCTCCCACAGTGCAGCGCTCCCTCAGTGCTGACCCTCCGACAGTGCGACACTCCCTCAGTACTGACCCTCCCACAGTGCGGCGCTCCCTCAGCACTGACCCTCCGACAGTGCGGCACTCCCTCAGCACTGACCCTCCAACAGTGCGTCACTCCCTCAGCACTGACGCTCCGACATTGCGGCACTCCCTCAGTACTGACCCTCTGATAGTGCGGCGCTCCCTCAGTTCTGACCCTCTGACAGGGCGACACTCCCTCTGTGCTGACCCTCCGACAGTGCGGCGCTCCATCAGTACTGACCTTCCAACAGTGTGGCGCTCCCTCAACACTGACCCTCCCACAGTGCTGCGCTCCCTGAGTACTGAAACTGCGACTGTGCGCCGCTCCCTCAGTACTGACCCTCCGACAGTGAGGCGCTCCCTCAGTACTGACCCTCCGACAGTGCGGTGCTCCCTCAGTTCTGACACACTGACAGTGCGGCGCTCCCTCAGTACTGACCCTCCCACAGTGCGACACTCCCTCAGTGCTGACCCTCCCACAGTGCGGCGCACCCTCAGTACTGACCCTCCCACAGTGCGGCGCTCCCTCAGTGCTGACCCTCCCACAGTGCGGCACTCCTTCAGTACTGACCCTCGGACAGTGCGGCACTCCCTCAGTACTGACCCTCCGACAGTGCGGCGCTCCCTCAGTACTGATCCTCCCACAGTGCGGCGCTACCTCAGTTCTGACCCTCCCACAGTGCGGCGCTCCCACAGCACTGACCCTCCGACAGTGCGGCGCTCCCTCAGTACTGACCCTCCCACAGTGCGGCGCTCCCTCAGTACTGACCCTCCCACAGTGCAGCACTCCCTCAGTACTGACCCTCCCACAGTGCGGCGCTCCCTCAGTACTGACCCTCCGATACTGCGGCACTCCCTCAGCACTGACCCTCCGACAGTGCGGCACACCCTCAGTACTGACCCTCTGACAGTGCGACAGTCCCTCAGAGCTGACCCTCCCACAGTGCAGCGCTCCCTCAGTACTGACCCTCCGACAGTGCGACACTCCCTCAGTACTGACCCTCCCACAGTGCGGCGCTCCCTCAGCACTGACCCTCCGACAGTGCGGCACTCCCTCAGCAATGACCCTCCGACAGTGCGTCACTCCATCAGCACTGACGCTCCGACAGTGCGTCACTCCCTCAGCACTGACGCTCCGACAGTGCGGCGCTCCCTCAGTACTGATCCTCCCACAGTGCGGCGCTACCTCAGTTCTGACCCTCCCACAGTGCGGCGCTCCCACAGCACTGACCCTCCGACAGTGCGGCGCTCCCTCAGTACTGACCCTCCCACAGTGCGGCGCTCCCTCAGTACTGACCCTCCCACAGTGCAGCACTCCCTCAGTACTGACCCTCCCACAGTGCGGCGCTCCCTCAGTACTGACCCTCCGATACTGCGGCACTCCCTCAGCACTGACCCTCCGACAGTGCGGCACACCCTCAGTACTGACCCTCTGACAGTGCGACAGTCCCTCAGAGCTGACCCTCCCACAGTGCAGCGCTCCCTCAGTACTGACCCTCCGACAGTGCGACACTCCCTCAGTACTGACCCTCCCACAGTGCGGCGCTCCCTCAGCACTGACCCTCCGACAGTGCGGCACTCCCTCAGCAATGACCCTCCGACAGTGCGTCACTCCATCAGCACTGACGCTCCGACAGTGCGTCACTCCCTCAGCACTGACGCTCCGACATTGCGGCACTCCCTCAGTACTGACCCTCCCACATTTTGGTGCTCCCTCAGCACTGACCCTCCGACAGTGCGGCACTCCCTCAGCAATGACCCTCCGACAGTGCGTCACTCCATCAGCACTGACGCTCCGACAGTGCGACACTCCCTCTGTGCTGACCCTCCGACAGTGCGGCGCTCCATCAGTACTGACTCATCCACAGTGCGGCACTCCCTCAGTACTGACCCTCCGACAGTGCGGCACTCCCTCAGTACTGACCCTCCGACAGTGCGGCGCTCCCTCAGTTCTGACCCTCCGACAGTGCGGCACTCCCTCAGTACTGACCCTCCCACAGTGCGGTGCTCCCTCAGTACTGACCCTCCCACAGTGTGGCGCTACCTCAGTTCTGACCCTCCCACAGTGCGGCGCTCCCACAGTACTGACCCTCCCACAGTGCGGCGCTCCCTCAGTACTGACCCTCCCACAGTGCGGCGCTCCCTCAGTACTGACCCTCCCACAGTGCAGCACTCCCTCAGTACTGACCCTCCCACAGTGCGGCGCTCCCTCAGTACTGACCCTCGCTCGGTGCGGCACTCCCTCAGTACTGACCCTCCCACAGTGCGGCGCTCCCTCAGTGCTGACCCTCCCACAGTGCGGCGCTCCCTCAGTACTGACCCTCTGACAGTGCGGCATTCCGTCAGTACTGACCCTCCGACAGTGTGGCACTCCCTCAGTACTGACCCTCCGACAGTGCGAGCTCCCTCAGTACTGACCCTCCAACAGTGCGGCGCTCACTCAGTACTGACCCTCCCACAGTGCGGCACTCCCTCAGTGCTGACCCTCCCACAGTGCGGCACTCCCTCAGTACTGACCCTCCCACAGTGCGGCGCTCCCTCGGTACTGACCCTCTGACAGTGCGGCGCTCCCTCAGCACTGACCCCCCAACAGTGGGGCACTCCTTCAGTACTGACCCTCCCACAGTGCGGCACTCCCTCAGCACTGACCCTCTATCAGTGCGGTTCTCCCTCAGTACTGACCCTCTGACTGTGCGGCGCTCCCTCAGTACTGACACTCCCACAGTGCGGCGTTCCCTCATACTGACTCTCCGACAGTGCAGCATTCCCTCAGTACTGACCCTCCGACAGTGCGGAGCTCCCTCAGTACTAATGCTCCGACATTGCGGCGCTCCATCTGTACTGACCCTCCGACAGTGCGGCGCTCCCTCAGTACTGACCCTCCCACCGTGCGACACTCCCTCAGCACTGACCCTCCCACAGTGCGGCTCTCCCTCAGTTCTGACACACCGACAGTGCGGCACTCCCTCAGTACTGATCCTCTGACAGTACGGCACTCCCTCAGTACTGACCCTCCCACAGTGCGGTGCTCCCTCAGTCCTGACCCTCCCACAGTGCGGCGCTCCCTCAGTACTGACCCTCCCACAGTGCGGCGCTCCCACAGTACTGACCCTCCCACAGTGCGGCGCTCCTTCATTACTGACCCTCCCACAGTGCGGCGCTCCCTCAGTACTGACCCTCCCACAGTGCAGCACTCCCTCAGTACTGACCCTCCCACAGTGCGGTTCTCCCTCAGTACTGACCCTCCCTCGGTGCGGCATTCCCTCTGTACTGACCCTCTGACAGTGCGGCATTCCGTCAGTACTGACCCACCCACAGTGCGGCACTCCCTCAGTACTGACCCTCCCATAGTGCGGCACTCCCTCAGTACTGACCTTCCCACAGTTCGGCGCTCCCTCAGTACTGACCCTCCGACAGTGCGGCGCTCCCTCAGTACTGACCCTCCCACAGTGGGGCGCTCACTCAGTACTGACCCACCCACAGTGCGGCGCTCCCTCAGCACTGACTCGCCCACAGTGCGGCACTCCCTCAGTACTGACCCTCCCACAGTGCGGCGCTCCCTCAGTACTGACCCTCCCACAGTGCAGCGCTCCCTCGGTACTAACCCTCCGACTGTTCGACACTCCCTCAGTACTGACCCTCCCACAGTGCGGTGCAGCCTCAGTACTGACCCTCTGACAGTGCGATGCTCCCTCTGTACTGACCCTCCCACAGTGCGGCGCTCCATCAGTACGGAACCTCCGAAAGTGCGGCACTCCCTTAGCACTGAGCCTCCCACAGTGCGGTGCTCCCTCAGTACTGACCCTCCGTCAGTGCGGCACTCCCTCAGTACTGACCCTCCCACAGTGCGGCGCAACCTCAGTTCTGACACACCGACAGTGCGGCACTCCCTCAGTACTGACCCTCGGACAGTGCGGCACTCCCTCAGTACTGACCCTCCCACAGTGCGGCACTCCCTCAGTGCTGACCCTCCGACAGTGCGGCGCTCCCTCAGTACTGATCCTCCCACAGTGCGGCGCTCCCTCAGAACTGACCCACCCACAGTGCGGCGCTCCCACAGTACTGACCCTCCCACAGTGCGGTGCTCCCTCATTACTGACCCTCCCACAGTGCGGCGCTCCCTCAGTACTGACCCTCCCACAGTGCAGCACTCCCTCAGTACTGACCCTCCCACAGTGCGGTGCTCCCTCAGTACTGACCCTCCCTCGGTGCGGCATTCCCTCTGTACTGATCCTCTGACAGTGCGGCATTCCTTCAGTACTGACCCACCCACAGTGCGGCACTCCCTCAGTACTGACCATCCCACAGTGCGGCACTCCCTCAGTACTGACCTTCCCACAGTTCGGCGCTCCCTCAGTACTGACCCTCCGACAGTGCGGCGCTCCCTCAGTACTGACCCTCCCACAGTGGTGCGCTCCCTCAGCACTGACTCGCCCACAGTGCGGCACTCCCTCAGTACTGACCCTCCCACAGTGCGGCGCTCCCTCAGTACTGACCCTCCCACAGTGCAGCGCTCCCTCAGTACTAACCCTCCGACTGTTCGACACTCCCTCAGTACTTACCCTCCCACAGTGCGGTGCAGCCTCAGTACTGACCCTCTGACAGTGCGATGCTCCCTCAGTACTGACCCTCCCATGGTGCGGCGCTCCATCAGTACGGAACCTCCGAAAGTGCGGCACTCCCTCAGCACTGAGCCTCCCACAGTGCGGCGCTCCCTCAGTACTGACCCTCTGACAGTGCGGTACTCCCTCAGAACTGACTCTCCGACAGTGCGACGCACCCTCTGTACTGACCCTCTGAATGTGCGGCACTCCCTCAGTACTAACACTCCGACAGTGCGGCGCTCCCTGAGCACTGACGCTCCCACAGGGCGGCACTCCCTCAGCACTGATCCTCCCACAGTGCTATTCTCCCTCAGTACTGACCCTCCGACAGTGCGCCGGTCCCTAAGTACTGACCCTCCGACAGTGCGGCGCTCCCTCAGTACTGACAATCTGACTGTGCGGCGCTCCCTCAGTACTGACCCAGCCACAGTGCAGTACTCCCTCAGTACTGACCCACCAACAGTGTGGCATTCCCTCAGTACTGACCCTCCGAGAGTGTGATGCTCCCTCTGTACTGACCCTCCCACAGGGCGGCGCTCCCTCAGTACTGAACCTCCCACAGTGCGGCGCTCCCTCAGTACTGAACCTCCGACAGTGCGACACTCCCTCAGTACTAACCCTCCGACAGTGCTGCGCTCCCTCAGTACTGACCCTCCCACAGTGCGGCGCTCCCCCAGTACTGACCCTCCAACTGTACGGCGCTCCCTCAGTACTGACCCTCCGACAGTGCGGTGCTCCATCAGTACTGACCTTCCGACAGTGCGGCGCTCCGTCAGCACTGACCCTCCGTCAGTGCGGCGCTCCCTCAGCACTGACCCAGCCACAGCGCGGACCTCCCTCAGTACTGACCTTCCGACAGTGCGACGCTCCCTCAGTGATGACCCTCCGACAGGGCGGCGCTCCCTCAGTACTGACCTTCCGACAGTGCGGCGCTCCCTCAGCACTGACCCACCGACTGTGCGGCGCTCTCTCAGTACTGAACCTCCGACAGCGCGGCGCTCCCTCAGTACTGAACCTCCGACAGTGCGGCGCTCCCTCAGCACTGACCCTCCTACAGTGCGGCACTCCCTCAGTACTGACCCTCCCACATTTCGGTGCTCCCTCAGTACTGATCCTCCGACAGTGCGGCGGTCCCTCCGTACTGACCCTCCCACAGTGCGGCACTCCCTCAGTACTGACCCTCCCACAGTGCGGCGCTCCCTCAGTACTGACCCTCCCACATTTCGGTGCTCCCTCAGTACATACCCTCCGACAGTGCGGCGCTCCCTCAGTACTGACCCTCCGACAGTGCGGCGGTCCCTCAGTACTGACCCTCCCACAGTGCGGCACTCCCTCAGTACTGACCCTCCCACAGTGCGGCGCTCCCTCAGTACATACCCTCCGACAGTGCGGCGCTCCCTCAGTACTGACCCTCCCACATTTCGGTGCTCCCTCAGTACTGATCCTCCGACAGTGCGGCGCTCCCTCAGTACTGACCCTCCCACAGTGGGGCGCTCCCTCAGTACTGACCCACCCACAGTGCGGCGCTCCCTCAGCACTGACTCGCCCACAGTGCGGCACTCCCTCAGTACTGACCCTCCCACAGTGCGGCGCTCCCTCAGCACTGACCCTCCCATAGTGCAGCGCTCCCTCAGTTCTAACCCTCCGACTGTTCGACACTCCCTCAGTACTGACCCTCCCACAGTGCGGCGCTCCATCAGTACGGAACCTCCGAAAGTGCGGCACTCCCTCAGCACTGAGCCTCCAACAGTGCGGCGCTCCCTCAGTACTGACCCTCTGACAGTGCGGTACTCCCTCCGAACTGACTATCCGACAGTGCGACGCACCCTCTGTACTGACCCTCTGAATGTGCGGCACTCCCTCAGTACTGACACTCCGACAGTGCGGAACTCCCTCAGCACTGACGCTCCCACAGGGCGGCGCTCCCTCAGTACTGAACCTCAGACAGTGCGGCACTCCCTCAACACTGATCCTCCCACAGTGCGGTTCTCCATCAGGACTGACCCTCCGACAGTGCGCCGGTCCCTAAGTACTGACCCTCCGACAGTGCGGCGCTCCCTCAGTACTGACACTCTGACTGTGCGGCGCTCCCTCAGCACTGACCATTCTACAATGCGGCGCTCCCTCAGTACTGATCCTCCGACAGTGCGGCGCTCCCTCAGTACTGACCCTCCGACAGTGCGGTGCTCCCTCAGTTCTGACACACTGACAGTGCGGCGCTCCCTCAGTACTGACCCTCCGATACTGCGGCACTCCCTCAGCACTGACCCTCCCACAGTGCGACACTCCCTCAGTACTGACCCTCCCACATTGCGGCGCTCCCTCAGTACTGACCCTCCGATACTGCGGCACTCCCTCAGCACTGACCCTCCGACAGTGCGGCGCTCCCTCAGTACTGACCCTCTGACAGTGCGACAGTCCCTCAGAGCTGACCCTCCCACAGTGCGGCGCTCCCTCAGCACTGACCCTCCGACAGTGCGGCACTCCCTCAGCACTGACCCTCCGACAGTGCGTCACTCCCAAAGCACTGACGCTCCGACAGTGCGGCACTCCCTCAGCACTGACCCTCCGACAGTGCGTCACTCCCTCAGCACTGACCCTCCGACAGTGCGTCACTCCCTCAGCACTGACCCTCCGACAGTGCGGCGCTCCCTCAGCACTGACGCTCCGACATTGCGGCACTCCCTCAGTACTGACCCTCCCACATTTTGGTGCTCTCTCAGTACTGACTCTCTGATAGAACGGCGCTCCCTCAGTACTGAGCCTCTGACAGTGCGACACTCCCTCTGTGCTGACCCTCCGACTGTGCGGCGCTCCCTCAGTACTGACCCTCCGACAGTGAGGCGCTCCCTCACTACTGACCCTCCAACAGTGCGGTGCTCCCTCAGTTCTGACACACCAACAGTGCGGCGCTCCCTCAGTACTGACCCTCCCACTGTGCGGTGCTCCCTCAGTACTGACCCTCCCACAGTGCGGCGCTCCCTCAGTACTGACCCTCCCACAGTGCGGCGCTCCCTCAGCACTGAACCTCCCACAGTGCGGCGCTCCATCAGTACGGAACCTCCGAAAGTGCGGCACTCCCTCAGCACTGACCCTCCGACAGTGCGTCACTCCCTCAGCACTGACGCTCCGACAGTGCGTCACTCCCTCAGCACTGACGCTCCGACAATGCGGCACTCCCTCAGTATTGACCCTCTGATAGTGCGGCGCTCCCTCAGTTCTGACCCTCTGACAGTGCGACACTCCCTCTGTGCTGACCCTCCCACAGTGCGACACTCCCTCAGTACTGACCCTCCCACAGTGCGGCGCTCCCTCAGTACTGACCCTACCACAGTGCGGCGCTCCCTCAGTACTGACCCTCCCACAGTGCGGCACTCCTTCAGTACTGACTCTCGGACAGTGCGGCACTCCCTCAGTACTGACCCTCCGACAGTGCGGCGCTCTCTCAGGACTGAGCCTCCTACCGTACGACGCTCCCTCAGCACTGACCCACCGACTGTGCGGCGCTCTCTCAGTACTGAGCCTCCGACAGTGCGGCGCTTTCTCAGTACTGAACCTCCGACAGTGCGGCGCTCCCTCAGTACTGACCCTCCCACAGTGCGGCACTCCCTCAGTACTGACCCTCCCACAGTGCGGCGCTCCCTCAGTACTGAACCTCCGACAGTGCGGCACTCCCTCAGCACTGACCCTCCTACAGTGCGGCGCTCCCTCAGTACTGACCCTCCCACAGTGCGGCACTCCCTCTGTGCTGACCCTCCGACAGTGCGGCGCTCCCTCAGTACTGACCATCCGACAGTGCGGCGGTCCCTCAGTACTGACCCTCCCACAGTGCGGCACTCCCTCAGTACTGACCCTCCCACAGTGCGGCGCTCCCTCAGTACATACCCTCCGACAGTGCGGCGCTCCCTCAGTACTGACCCTCCGACAGTGCGGCGGTCCCTCAGTACTGACCCTCCCACAGTGCGGCACTCCCTCAGTACTGACCCTCCCACAGTGCGGCGCTCCTTCAGTACATACCCTCCGACAGTGCGGCGCTCCCTCAGTACTGACCCTCCCACATTTCGGTGCTCCCTCAGTACATACCCTCCGACAGTGCGGCGCTCCCTCAGTACTGACCCTCCGACAGTGCGGCGGTCCCTCAGTACTGACCCTCCCACAGTGCGGCACTCCCTCAGTACTGACCCTCCCACAGTGCGGCGCTCCCTCAGTACATACCCTCCGACAGTGCGGCGCTCCCTCAGTACTGACCCTCCCACATTTCGGTGCTCCCTCAGTACTGATCCTCCGACAGTGCGGCGCTCCCTCAGTACTGACCCTCCCACAGTGGGGCGCTCCCTCAGTACTGACCCACCCACAGTGCGGCGCTCCCTCAGCACTGACTCGCCCACAGTGCGGCACTCCCTCAGTACTGACCCTCCCACAGTGCGGCGCTCCCTCAGCACTGACCCTCCCATAGTGCAGCGCTCCCTCAGTTCTAACCCTCCGACTGTTCGACACTCCCTCAGTACTGACCCTCCGACAGTGCGGCGCTCCCTCAGCACTGAGCCTCCAACAGTGCGGCGCTCCCTCAGTACTGACCCTCTGACAGTGCGGTACTCCCTCAGAACTGACTCTCCGACAGTGCGACGCACCCTCTGTACTGACCCTCTGAATGTGCGGCACTCCCTCAGTACTGACACTCCGACAGTGCGGAACTCCCTCAGCACTGACGCTCCCACAGGGCGGCGCTCCCTCAGTACTGAACCTCAGACAGTGCGGCACTCCCTCAACACTGATCCTCCCACAGTGCGGTTCTCCATCAGGACTGACCCTCCGACAGTGCGCCGGTCCCTAAGTACTGACCCTCCGACAGTGCGGCGCTCCCTCAGTACTGACACTCTGACTGTGCGGCGCTCCCTCAGCACTGACCATTCTACAATGCGGCGCTCCCTCAGTACTGATCCTCCGACAGTGCGGCGCTCCCTCAGTACTGACCCTCCGACAGTGCGGTGCTCCCTCAGTTCTGACACACTGACAGTGCGGCGCTCCCTCAGTACTGACCCTCCGATACTGCGGCACTCCCTCAGCACTGACCCTCCCACAGTGCGACACTCCCTCAGTACTGACCCTCCCACATTGCGGCGCTCCCTCAGTACTGACCCTCCGATACTGCGGCACTCCCTCAGCACTGACCCTCCGACAGTGCGGCGCTCCCTCAGTACTGACCCTCTGACAGTGCGACAGTCCCTCAGAGCTGACCCTCCCACAGTGCGGCGCTCCCTCAGCACTGACCCTCCGACAGTGCGGCACTCCCTCAGCACTGACCCTCCGACAGTGCGTCACTCCCAAAGCACTGACGCTCCGACAGTGCGGCACTCCCTCAGCACTGACCCTCCGACAGTGCGTCACTCCCTCAGCACTGACCCTCCGACAGTGCGTCACTCCCTCAGCACTGACCCTCCGACAGTGCGGCGCTCCCTCAGCACTGACGCTCCGACATTGCGGCACTCCCTCAGTACTGACCCTCCCACATTTTGGTGCTCTCTCAGTACTGACTCTCTGATAGAACGGCGCTCCCTCAGTACTGAGCCTCTGACAGTGCGACACTCCCTCTGTGCTGACCCTCCGACTGTGCGGCGCTCCCTCAGTACTGACCCTCCGACAGTGAGGCGCTCCCTCACTACTGACCCTCCAACAGTGCGGTGCTCCCTCAGTTCTGACACACCAACAGTGCGGCGCTCCCTCAGTACTGACCCTCCCACTGTGCGGTGCTCCCTCAGTACTGACCCTCCCACAGTGCGGCGCTCCCTCAGTACTGACCCTCCCACAGTGCGGCGCTCCCTCAGCACTGAACCTCCCACAGTGCGGCGCTCCATCAGTACGGAACCTCCGAAAGTGCGGCACTCCCTCAGCACTGACCCTCCGACAGTGCGTCACTCCCTCAGCACTGACGCTCCGACAGTGCGTCACTCCCTCAGCACTGACGCTCCGACAATGCGGCACTCCCTCAGTATTGACCCTCTGATAGTGCGGCGCTCCCTCAGTTCTGACCCTCTGACAGTGCGACACTCCCTCTGTGCTGACCCTCCCACAGTGCGACACTCCCTCAGTACTGACCCTCCCACAGTGCGGCGCTCCCTCAGTACTGACCCTACCACAGTGCGGCGCTCCCTCAGTACTGACCCTCCCACAGTGCGGCACTCCTTCAGTACTGACTCTCGGACAGTGCGGCACTCCCTCAGTACTGACCCTCCGACAGTGCGGCGCTCTCTCAGGACTGAGCCTCCTACCGTACGACGCTCCCTCAGCACTGACCCACCGACTGTGCGGCGCTCTCTCAGTACTGAGCCTCCGACAGTGCGGCGCTTTCTCAGTACTGAACCTCCGACAGTGCGGCGCTCCCTCAGTACTGACCCTCCCACAGTGCGGCACTCCCTCAGTACTGACCCTCCCACAGTGCGGCGCTCCCTCAGTACTGAACCTCCGACAGTGCGGCACTCCCTCAGCACTGACCCTCCTACAGTGCGGCGCTCCCTCAGTACTGACCCTCCCACAGTGCGGCACTCCCTCTGTGCTGACCCTCCGACAGTGCGGCGCTCCCTCAGTACTGACCATCCGACAGTGCGGCGGTCCCTCAGTACTGACCCTCCCACAGTGCGGCACTCCCTCAGTACTGACCCTCCCACAGTGCGGCGCTCCCTCAGTACATACCCTCCGACAGTGCGGCGCTCCCTCAGTACTGACCCTCCGACAGTGCGGCGGTCCCTCAGTACTGACCCTCCCACAGTGCGGCACTCCCTCAGTACTGACCCTCCCACAGTGCGGCGCTCCTTCAGTACATACCCTCCGACAGTGCGGCGCTCCCTCAGTACTGACCCTCCCACATTTCGGTGCTCCCTCAGTACATACCCTCCGACAGTGCGGCGCTCCCTCAGTACTGACCCTCCGACAGTGCGGCGGTCCCTCAGTACTGACCCTCCCACAGTGCGGCACTCCCTCAGTACTGACCCTCCCACAGTGCGGCGCTCCCTCAGTACATACCCTCCGACAGTGCGGCGCTCCCTCAGTACTGACCCTCCCACATTTCGGTGCTCCCTCAGTACTGATCCTCCGACAGTGCGGCGCTCCCTCAGTACTGACCCTCCCACAGTGGGGCGCTCCCTCAGTACTGACCCACCCACAGTGCGGCGCTCCCTCAGCACTGACTCGCCCACAGTGCGGCACTCCCTCAGTACTGACCCTCCCACAGTGCGGCGCTCCCTCAGCACTGACCCTCCCATAGTGCAGCGCTCCCTCAGTTCTAACCCTCCGACTGTTCGACACTCCCTCAGTACTGACCCTCCGACAGTGCGGCGCTCCCTCAGCACTGAGCCTCCAACAGTGCGGCGCTCCCTCAGTACTGACCCTCTGACAGTGCGGTACTCCCTCAGAACTGACTCTCCGACAGTGCGACGCACCCTCTGTACTGACCCTCTGAATGTGCGGCACTCCCTCAGTACTGACACTCCGACAGTGCGGAACTCCCTCAGCACTGACGCTCCCACAGGGCGGCGCTCCCTCAGTACTGAACCTCAGACAGTGCGGCACTCCCTCAACACTGATCCTCCCACAGTGCGGTTCTCCCTCAGGACTGACCCTCCGACAGTGCGCCGGTCCCTAAGTACTGACCCTCCGACAGTGCGGCGCTCCCTCAGTACTGACACTCTGACTGTGCGGCGCTCCCTCAGCACTGACCATTCTACAATGCGGCGCTCCCTCAGTACTGATCCTCCGACAGTGCCGCGCTCCCTCAGTACTGACCCTCCGACAGTGCGGTGCTCCCTCAGTTCTGACACACTGACAGTGCGGCGCTCCCTCAGTACTGACCCTCCGATACTGCGGCACTCCCTCAGCACTGACCCTCCCACAGTGCGACACTCCCTCAGTACAGACCCTCCCACATTGCGGCGCTCCCTCAGTACTGACCCTCCGATACTGCGGCACTCCCTCAGCACTGACCCTCCGACAGTGCGGCGCTCCCTCAGTACTGACCCTCTGACAGTGCGACAGTCCCTCAGAGCTGACCCTCCCACAGTGCGGCGCTCCCTCAGCACTGACCCTCCGACAGTGCGGCACTCCCTCAGCACTGACCCTCCGACAGTGCGTCACTCCCTCAGCACTGACGCTCCGACAGTGCGGCACTCCCTCAGCACTGACCCTCCGACAGTGTGTCACTCCCTCAGCACTGACCCTCCGACAGTGCGTCACTCCCTCAGCACTGAACCTCCGACAGTGCGGCGCTCCCTCAGCACTGACGCTCCGACATTGCGGCACTCCCTCAGTACTGACCCTCCCACATTTTGGTGCTCTCTCAGTACTGACCCTCTGATAGAACGGCGCTCCCTCAGTACTGAGCCTCTGACAGTGCGACACTCCCTCTGTGCTGACCCTCCGACTGTGCGGCGCTCCCTCAGTACTGACCCTCCGACAGTGAGGCGCTCCCTCACTACTGACCCTCCGACAGTGCGGTGCTCCCTCAGTTCTGACACACCAACAGTGCGGCGCTCCCTCAGTACTGACCCTCCCACTGTGCGGTGCTCCCTCAGTACTGACCCTCCCACAGTGCGGCGCTCCCTCAGTACTGACCCTCCCACAGTGCGGCGCTCCCTCAGTACTGAACCTCCCACAGTGCGGCGCTCCATCAGTACGGAACCTCCGAAAGTGCGGCACTCCCTCAGCACTGAGCCTCCCACAGTGCGGCGCTCCCTCAGTACTGACCCTCCGTCAGTGCGGCACTCCCTCAGCACTGACCCTCCGACAGTGCGTCACTCCCTCAGCACTGACGCTCCGACAGTGCGTCACTCCCTCAGCACTGACGCTCTGACATTGCGGCACTCCCTCAGTATTGACCCTCTGATAGTGCGGCGCTCCCTCAGTACTGACCCTCTGACAGTGCGACACTCCCTCTGTGCTAACCCTCCGACTGTGCGGCGCTCCCTCAGTACTGACCCTCCGACAGTGAGGCGCTCCCTCAGTACTGACCCTCCCACAGTGCGGCGCTCCCTCAGTACTGACCCACCCACAGTGCGGCGCTCCCTCAGTACTGAACCTCCCACAGTGCGGCACTCCTTCAGTACTGACCCTCGGACAGTGCGGCACTCCCTCAGCACTGACCCTCCGACAGTGTGTCACTCCCTCAGCACTGACCCTCCGACAGTGCGTCACTCCCTCAGCACTGAACCTCCGACAGTGCGGCGCTCCCTCAGCACTGACGCTCCGACATTGCGGCACTCCCTCAGTACTGACCCTCCCACATTTTGGTGCTCTCTCAGTACTGACCCTCTGATAGAACGGCGCTCCCTCAGTACTGAGCCTCTGACAGTGCGACACTCCCTCTGTGCTGACCCTCCGACTGTGCGGCGCTCCCTCAGTACTGACCCTCCGACAGTGAGGCGCTCCCTCACTACTGACCCTCCGACAGTGCGGTGCTCCCTCAGTTCTGACACACCAACAGTGCGGCGCTCCCTCAGTACTGACCCTCCCACTGTGCGGTGCTCCCTCAGTACTGACCCTCCCACAGTGCGGCGCTCCCTCAGTACTGACCCTCCCACAGTGCGGCGCTCCCTCAGTACTGAACCTCCCACAGTGCGGCGCTCCATCAGTACGGAACCTCCGAAAGTGCGGCACTCCCTCAGCACTGAGCCTCCCACAGTGCGGCGCTCCCTCAGTACTGACCCTCCGTCAGTGCGGCACTCCCTCAGCACTGACCCTCCGACAGTGCGTCACTCCCTCAGCACTGACGCTCCGACAGTGCGTCACTCCCTCAGCACTGACGCTCTGACATTGCGGCACTCCCTCAGTATTGACCCTCTGATAGTGCGGCGCTCCCTCAGTACTGACCCTCTGACAGTGCGACACTCCCTCTGTGCTAACCCTCCGACTGTGCGGCGCTCCCTCAGTACTGACCCTCCGACAGTGAGGCGCTCCCTCAGTACTGACCCTCCCACAGTGCGGCGCTCCCTCAGTACTGACCCACCCACAGTGCGGCGCTCCCTCAGTACTGAACCTCCCACAGTGCGGCACTCCTTCAGTACTGACCCTCGGACAGTGCGGCACTCCCTCAGAACTGACTCTCCGACAGTGCGACGCACCCTCTGTACTGACCCTCTGAATGTGCGGCACTCCCTCAGTACTGTCACTCCGACAGTGCGGAACTCCCTCAGCACTGACGCTCCCACAGGGCGGCGCTCCCTCAGTACTGAACCTCAGACAGTGCGGCACTCCCTCAACACTGATCCTCCCACAGTGCGGTTCTCCCTCAGGACTGACCCTCCGACAGTGCGCCGGTCCCTAAGTACTGACCCTCCGACAGTGCGGCGCTCCCTCAGTACTGACCCTCCGACAGTGCGGTGCTCCCTCAGTTCTGACACACTGACAGTGCGGCGCTCCCTCAGTACTGACCCTCCGATACTGCGGCACTCCCTCAGCACTGACCCTCCCACAGTGCGACACTCCCTCAGTACAGACCCTCCCACATTGCGGCGCTCCCTCAGTACTGACCCTCCGATACTGCGGCACTCCCTCAGCACTGACCCTCCGACAGTGCGGCGCTCCCTCAGTACTGACCCTCTGACAGTGCGACAGTACCTCAGAGCTGACCCTCCCACAGTGCGGCGCTCCCTCAGCACTGACCCTCCGACAGTGCGGCACTCCCTCAGCACTGACCCTCCGACAGTGCGTCACTCCCTCAGCACTGACGCTCCGACAGTGCGGCACTCCCTCAGCACTGACCCTCCGACAGTGTGTCACTCCCTCAGCACTGACCCTCCGACAGTGCGTCACTCCCTCAGCACTGAACCTCCGACAGTGCGGCGCTCCCTCAGCACTGACGCTCCGACATTGCGGCACTCCCTCAGTACTGACCCTCCCACATTTTGGTGCTCTCTCAGTACTGACCCTCTGATAGAACGGCGCTCCCTCAGTACTGAGCCTCTGACAGTGCGACACTCCCTCTGTGCTGACCCTCCGACTGTGCGGCGCTCCCTCAGTACTGACCCTCCGACAGTGAGGCGCTCCCTCACTACTGACCCTCCGACAGTGCGGTGCTCCCTCAGTTCTGACACACCAACAGTGCGGCGCTCCCTCAGTACTGACCCTCCCACTGTGCGGTGCTCCCTCAGTACTGACCCTCCCACAGTGCGGCGCTCCCTCAGTACTGACCCTCCCACAGTGCGGCGCTCCCTCAGTACTGAACCTCCCACAGTGCGGCGCTCCATCAGTACGGAACCTCCGAAAGTGCGGCACTCCCTCAGCACTGAGCCTCCCACAGTGCGGCGCTCCCTCAGTACTGACCCTCCGTCAGTGCGGCACTCCCTCAGCACTGACCCTCCGACAGTGCGTCACTCCCTCAGCACTGACGCTCCGACAGTGCGTCACTCCCTCAGCACTGACGCTCTGACATTGCGGCACTCCCTCAGTATTGACCCTCTGATAGTGCGGCGCTCCCTCAGTACTGACCCTCTGACAGTGCGACACTCCCTCTGTGCTAACCCTCCGACTGTGCGGCGCTCCCTCAGTACTGACCCTCCGACAGTGAGGCGCTCCCTCAGTACTGACCCTCCCACAGTGCGGCGCTCCCTCAGTACTGACCCACCCACAGTGCGGCGCTCCCTCAGTACTGAACCTCCCACAGTGCGGCACTCCTTCAGTACTGACCCTCGGACAGTGCGGCACTCCCTCAGTACTGCCTCATCCACAGTGCGGCACTCCCTCAGTACTGACCCTCCGACAGTGCGGCACTCCCTCAGTACTGACCCTCCGACAGTGCGGCGCTCCCTCAGTACTGACCCACCGACAGTGCGGCACTCCCTCAGTACTGACCCTCCCACAGTGCGGTGCTCCCTCAGTACTGACCCTCCCACAGTGCGGCGCTACCTCAGTTCTGACCCTCCCACAGTGCGGCGCTCCCACAGTACTGACCCTCCCACAGTGCGGCGCTCCCTCAGTACTGACCCTCCCACAGTGCGGCGCTCCCTCAGTACTGACCCTCCCACAGTGCAGCACTCCCTCAGTACTGACCCTCCCACAGTGCGGCACTCCCTCAGTACTGACCCTCCCACAGTGAGAGCTCCCTCAGTACTGACCCTCCCACATTTTGGTGCTCTCTCAGTACTGACCCTCTGATAGTGCGGCGCTCCCTCAGTACTGACCCTCTGACAGTGCGACACTCCCTCTGTGCTGACCCTCCGACAGTGTGGCGCTCCCTCAACACTGACCCTCCCACAGTGCTGCGCTCCCTGAGTACTGAAACTGCGACTGTGCGGCGCTCCCTCAGTACTGACCCTCCGACAGTGAGGCGCTCCCTCAGTACTGACCCTCCGACAGTGCGGTGCTCCCTCAGTTCTGACACACCAACAGTGCTGCGCTCCCTCAGTACTGACCCTCCCACTGTGCGGTGCTCCCTCAGTACTGACCCTCTGACAGTGCGGCATTCCGTCACTACTGACCCACCCACAGTGCGGCACTCCCTCAGTACTGACCCTCCCACAGTGCGGCACTCCCTCAGTACTGACCTTCCCACAGTTCGGCGCTCCCTCAGTACTGACCCTCCGACAGTGCGGCGCTCCCTCAGTACTGACCCTCCCACAGTGGGGCGCTCCCTCAGTACTGACCCACCCACAGTGCGGCGCTCCCTCAGCACTGACTCGCCCACAGTGCGGCACTCCCTCAGTACTGACCCTCCCACAGTGCGGCGCTCCCTCAGTACTGACCCTCGCACAGTGCAGCGCTCCCTCGGTACTAACCCTCCGACTGTTCGACACTCCCTCAGTACTGACCCTCCGACAGTGCGGCGCTCCCTCAGTACTGATCCTCCCACAGGGCGGTGCTCCCTCAGTACTGACCCTCCCACAGTGCGGCGCTCCCTCAGTACTGACCCTCCCACAGTGCGGCGCTCCCTCAGTACTGACCCTCCCACAGTGCAGCACTCCCTCAGTACTGACCCTCCCACAGTGCGGCGCTCCATCAGTACTGACCCTCCGATACTGCGGCACTCCCTCAGCACTGACCGTCCGACAGTGTGGCGCTCCCTCAGTACTGACCCTCCCACAGTGCGGTTCTCCCTCAGTACTGACCCTCCCACAGTGCGGCGCTCCCTCAGTACTGACCCTCCGATACTGCGGCACTCCCTCAGCACTGACCCACCCACAGTGCGGCGCTCCCTCAGTACTGACCCTCCCACAGTGCGGCACTCCCTCAGTACTGACCTTCCCACAGTTCGGCGCTCCCTCAGTACTGACCCTCCGACAGTGCGGCGCTCCCTCAGTACTGACCCTCCCACATTTTGGTGCTCTCTCAGTACTGACCCTCTGATAGTGCGGCGCTCCCTCAGTACTGACCCTCTGACAGTGCGACACTCCCTCTGTGCTGACCCTCCGACAGTGTGGCGCTCCCTCAACACTGACCCTCCCACAGTGCTGCGCTCCCTGAGTACTGAAACTGCGACTGTGCGGCGCTCCCTCAGTACTGACCCTCCGACAGTGAGGCGCTCCCTCAGTACTGACCCTCCGACAGTGCGGTGCTCCCTCAGTTCTGACACACCAACAGTGCTGCGCTCCCTCAGTACTGACCCTCCCACTGTGCGGTGCTCCCTCAGTACTGACCCTCCCACAGTGCGGCGCTCCCTCAGTACTGAACCTCCCACAGTGCGGCACTCCTTCAGTACTGACCCTCGGACAGTGCGGCACTCGCTCAGTACTGACTCATCCACAGTGCGGCACTCCCTCAGTACTGACCCTCCGACAGTGCGGCACTCCCTCAGTACTGACCCTCCGACAGTGCGGCGCTCCCTCAGTACTGACCCTCCCACAGTGCGGTTCTCCCTCAGTACTGACCCTCCCTCGGTGCGGCATTCCCTCTGTACTGACCCTCTGACAGTGCGGCATTCCGTCAGTACTGACCCACCCACAGTGCGGCACTCCCTCAGTACTGACCCTCCCACAGTGCGGCACTCCCTCAGTACTGACCTTCCCACAGTTCGGCGCTCCCTCAGTACTGACCCTCCGACAGTGCGGCGCTCCCTCAGTACTGACCCTCCCACAGTGGGGCGCTCCCTCAGTACTGACCCACCCACAGTGCGGCGCTCCCTCAGCACTGACTCGCCCACAGTGCGGCACTCCCTCAGTACTGACCCTCCCACAGTGCGGCGCTCCCTCAGTACTGACCCTCGCACAGTGCAGCGCTCCCTCGGTACTAACCCTCCGACTGTTCGACACTCCCTCAGTACTGACCATCCGACAGTGCGGCGCTCCCTCAGTACTGATCCTCCCACAGGGCGGTGCTCCCTCAGTACTGACCCTCCCACAGTGTGGCGCTCCCTCAGTACTGACCCTCCCACAGTGCGGCGCTCCCTCAGTACTGACCCTCCCACAGTGCAGCACTCCCTCAGTACTGACCCTCCCACAGTGCGGCGCTCCATCAGTACTGACCCTCCGATACTGCGGCACTCCCTCAGCACTGACCGTCCGACAGTGTGGCGCTCCCTCAGTACTGACCCTCCCACAGTGCGACACTCCCTCAGTACTGACCCTCCCACAGTGCGGCGCTCCCTCAGTACTGACCCTCCGATACTGCGGCACTCCCTCAGCACTGACCCTCCGACAGTGCGGCGCTCCCTCAGTACTGACCCTCTGACAGTGCGACAGTCCCTCAGAGCTGACCCTCCCACAGTGCAGCGCTCCCACAGTACTGACCCTCCGACAGTGCGACACTCCCTCAGTACTGACCCTCCCACAGTGCGGCGCTCCCTCAGCACTGACCCTCCGACAGTGCGTCACTCCCTCAGCACTGACGCTCCGACAGTGCGTCACTCCCTCAGCACTGACGCTCCGACATTACGGCGCTCCTTCAGTACTGACCCTCCCACATTTTGGTGCTCTCTCAGTACTGACCCTCTGATAGTGCGGCGCTCCCTCAGTACTGACCCTCTGACAGTGCGACACTCCCTCTGTGCTGACCCTCCGACAGTGTGGCTCTCCCTCAACACTGACCCTCCCACAGTGCTGCGCTCCCTGAGTACTGAAACTGCGACTGTGCGGCGCTCCCTCAGTACTGACCCTCCGACAGTGAGGCGCTCCCTCAGTACTGACCCTCCCTCGGTGCGGCATTCCCTCTGTACTGACCCTCTGACAGTGCGGCATTCCGTCAGTACTGACCCACACACAGTGCGGCACTCCCTCAGTACTGACCTTCCCACAGTTCGGCGCTCCCTCAGTACTGACCCTCCGACAGTGCGGCGCTCCCTCAGTACTGACCCTCCCACAGTGGGGCGCTCCCTCAGTACTGACCCACCCACAGTGCGGCGCTCCCTCAGCACTGACTCGCCCACAGTGCGGCACTCCCTCAGTACTGACCCTCCCACAGTGCGGCGCTCCCTCAGTACTGACCCTCGCACAGTGCAGCGCTCCCTCGGTACTAACCCTCCGACTGTTCGACACTCCCTCAGTACTGACCCTCCCACAGTGCGGTGCAGCCTCAGTACTGACCCTCTGACAGTGCGATGCTCCCTCTGTACTGACCATCCCACAGTGCGGCGCTCCATCAGAACGGAACCTCCGAAAGTGCGGCACTCCCTCAGCACTGAGCCTCCCACAGTGCGGCGCTCCCTCAGTACTGACCCTCCGTCAGTGCGGCACTCCCTCAGCACTGACCCTCCGACAGTGCGTCACTCCCTCAGCACTGACGCTCCGACAGTGCGTCACTCCCTCAGCACTGACGCTCCGAAATTGCGGCACTCCCTCAGTATTGACCCTCTGATAGTGCGGCGCTCCCTCAGTTCTGACCCTCTGACAGTGCGACACTCCCTCTGTGCTGACCCTCCGACAGTGCGGCGCTCCATCAGTACTGACCTTCCGACAGTGTGGCGCTCCCTCAACACTGACCCTCCCACAGTGCTGCGCTCCCTGAGTACTGAAACTGCGACAGTGCGGCACTCCCTCAGTTCTGACCCTCCCACAGTGCGACACTCCCTCAGTACTGACCCTCCCACAGTGCGGCACTCCCTCAGTACTGACCCTCCCACAGTGCGGCGCTCCCTCAGTACTGACCCTCCCACAGTGCAGCACTCCCTCAGTACTGACCCTCCCACAGTGCGGCGCTCCATCAGTACTGACCCTCCGATACTGCGGCACTCCCTCAGCACTGACCGTCCGACAGTGTGGCGCTCCCTCAGTACTGACCCTCCCACAGTGCGACACTCCCTCAGTACTGACCCTCCCACAGTGCGGCGCTCCCTCAGTACTGACCCTCCGATACTGCGGCACTCCCTCAGCACTGACCCTCCGACAGTGCGGCGCTCCCTCAGTACTGACCCTCCGACAGTGCAGCGCTCCCACAGTACTGACCCTCCGACAGTGCGACACTCCCTCAGTACTGACCCTCCCACAGTGCGGCGCTCCCTCAGCACTGACCCTCCGACAGTGCGTCACTCCCTCAGCACTGACGCTCCGACAGTGCGTCACTCCCTCAGCACTGACGCTCCGACATTGCGGCGCTCCCTCAGTACTGACCCTCCCACATTTTGGTGCTCTCTCAGTACTGACCCTCTGATAGTGCGGCGCTCCCTCAGTACTGACCCTCTGACAGTGCGACACTCCCTCTGTGCTGACCCTCCGACAGTGTGGCACTCCCTCAACACTGACCCTCCCACAGTGCTGCGCTCCCTGAGTACTGAAACTGCGACTGTGCGGCGCTCCCTCAGTACTGACCCTCCGACAGTGAGGCGCTCCCTCAGTACTGACCTCCGACAGTGCGGTGCTCCCTCAGTTCTGACACACCAACAGTGCTGCGCTCCCTCAGTACTGACCCTCCCACTGTGCGGTGCTCCCTCAGTACTGACCCTCCCACAGTGCGGCGCTCCCTCAGTACTGAACCTCCCACAGTGCGGCACTCCTTCAGTACTGACCCTCGGACAGTGCGGCACTCGCTCAGTACTGACTCATCCACAGTGCGGCACTCCCTCAGTACTGACCCTCCGACAGTGCGGCACTCCCTCAGTACTGACCCTCCGACAGTGCGGCGCTCCCTCAGTACTGACCCTCCCACAGTGCGGTTCTCCCTCAGTACTGACCCTCCCTCGGTGCGGCATTCCCTCTGTACTGACCCTCTGACAGTGCGGCATTCCGTCACTACTGACCCACCCACAGTGCGGCACTCCCTCAGTACTGACCATCCCACAGTGCGGCACTCCCTCAGTACTGACCTTCCCACAGTTCGGCGCTCCCTCAGTACTGACCCTCCGACAGTGCGGCGCTCCCTCAGTACTGACCCTCCCACAGTGGGGCGCTCCCTCAGTACTGACCCACCCACAGTGCGGCGCTCCCTCAGCACTGACTCGCCCACAGTGCGGCACTCCCTCAGTACTGACCCTCCCACAGTGCGGCGCTCCCTCAGTACTGACCCTCGCACAGTGCAGCGCTCCCTCGGTACTAACCCTCCGACTGTTCGACACTCCCTCAGTACTGACCCTCCGACAGTGCGGCGCTCCCTCAGTACTGATCCTCCCACAGGGCGGTGCTCCCTCAGTACTGACCCTCCCACAGTGCGGCGTTCCCTCAGTACTGACCCTCCCACAGTGCGGCGCTCCCTCAGTACTGACCCTCCCACAGTGCAGCACTCCCTCAGTACTGACCCTCCCACAGTGCGGCGCTCCATCAGTACTGACCCTCCGATACTGCGGCACTCCCTCAGCACTGACCGTCCGACAGTGTGGCGCTCCCTCAGTACTGACCCTCCCACAGTGCGACACTCCCTCAGTACTGACCCTCCCACAGTGCGGCGCTCCCTCAGTACTGACCCTCCGATACTGCGGCACTCCCTCAGCACTGACCCTCCGACAGTGCGGCGCTCCCTCAGTACTGACCCTCTGACAGTGCGACAGTCCCTCAGAGCTGACCCTCCCACAGTGCAGCGCTCCCACAGTACTGACCCTCCGACAGTGCGACACTCCCTCAGTACTGACCCTCCCACAGTGCGGCGCTCCCTCAGCACTGACCCTCCGACAGTGCGTCACTCCCTCAGCACTGACGCTCCGACAGTGCGTCACTCCCTCAGCACTGACGCTCCGACATTACGGCGCTCCCTCAGTACTGACCCTCCCACATTTTGGTGCTCTCTCAGTACTGACCCTCTGATAGTGCGGCGCTCCCTCAGTACTGACCCTCTGACAGTGCGACACTCCCTCTGTGCTGACCCTCCGACAGTGTGGCTCTCCCTCAACACTGACCCTCCCACAGTGCTGCGCTCCCTGAGTACTGAAACTGCGACTGTGCGGCGCTCCCTCAGTACTGACCCTCCGACAGTGAGGCGCTCCCTCAGTACTGACCCTCCGACAGTGCGGTGCTCCCTCAGTTCTGACACACCAACAGTGCTGCGCTCCCTCAGTACTGACCCTCCCACTGTGCGGTGCTCCCTCAGTACTGACCCTCCCACAGTGCGGCGCTCCCTCAGTACTGAACCTCCCACAGTGCGGCACTCCTTCAGTACTGCCTCATCCACAGTGCGGCACTCCCTCAGTACTGACCCTCCGACAGTGCGGCACTCCCTCAGTACTGACCCTCCGACAGTGCGGCGCTCCCTCAATACTGACCCACCGACAGTGCGGCACTCCCTCAGTACTGACCCTCCCACAGTGCGGTGCTCCCTCAGTACTGACCCTCCCACAGTGCGGCGCTACCTCAGTTCTGACCCTCCCACAGTGCGGCGCTCCCACAGTACTGACCCTCCCACAGTGCGGCGCTCCCTCAGTACTGACCCTCCCACAGTGCGGCGCTCCCTCAGTACTGACCCTCCCACAGTGCAGCACTCCCTCAGTACTGACCCTCCCACAGTGCGGCGCTCCCTCAGTACTGACCCTCGCTCGGTGCGGCATTCCCTCTGTGCTGACCCTCTGACAGTGCGGCATTCCGTCAGTACTGACCCTCCGACAGTGTGGCACTCCCTCAGTACTGACCCTCCGACAGTGCGAGCTCCCTCAGTACTGACCCTCCAACAGTGCGGCGCTCACTCAGTACTGACCCTCCGACAGTGCGGCGCGCCCTCAGTACTGACCCTCCCACAGTGTGGCACTCCCTCAGTACTGACCATCCCACATTGCGGCACTCCCTCAGTACTGACCCTCCCACAGTGCGGCGCTCCCTCGGTACTGACCCTCTGACAGTGCGGCGCTCCCTCAGCACTGACCCCACAACAGTGGGGCACTCCCTCAGTACTGACCCTCCCACAGTGCGGCACTCCCTCAGCACTGACCCTCTATCAGTGCGGTTCTCCCTCAGTACTGACCCTCTGACTGTGCGGCGCTCCCTCAGTACTGACCCTCCCACAGTGCGGCGTTCCCTCATACTGACTCTCCGACAGTGCAGCATTCCCTCAGTACTGACCCTCCGACAGTGCGGAGCTCCCTCAGTACTGACGCTCCGACATTGCGGCGCTCCCTCAGTACTGACGCTCCCACAGTGCGGTGCTCCCTCAGTACTGACCCTCCCACCGTGCGACACTCCCTCAGTACTGACCCTCGGACAGTGCGGCGCTCCCTCAGTACTGACCCTCCCACCGTGCGACACTCCCTCAGTACTGACCCTCCGACAGTGCGGCACTCCGTCAGCACTGACCCTCCCACAGTGCGGCTCTCCCTCAGGACTGACCCTCAGACAGTGCGGCACTCCCTCAGCACTGACCCTCCGACAGTGTAGCGCTCCCACAGTACTGACACTCCGACAGTGCGGCACTCCCTCAGTACTGACCCTCCCACAGTGCGGCGCTCCCTCAGTTCTGACACACCGACAGTGCGGCACTCCCTCAGTACTGACCCTCTGATAGTGCGGCGCTCCATCAGTACTGACCTTCCGACAGTGTGGCGCTCCCTCAACACTGACCCTCCCACAGTGCTGCGCTCCCTGAGTACTGACCCTCCGACAGTGAGGCGCTCCTTCAGTACTGACCCTCCGACAGTGCGGTGCTCCCTCAGTTCTGACACACTGACAGTGCGGCGCTCCCTCAGTACTGACCCTCCCACAGTGCGACACTCCCTCATTACTGACCCTCCCACAGTGCGGCGCTCCCTCAGTACTGACCCTCCCACAGTGCGGCGCTCCCTCAGTACTGACCCTCTCACAGTGCGGCACTCCTTCAGTACTGACCCTCGGACAGTGCGGCACTCCCTCAGTACTGACCCTCCGACAGTGCGGCGCTCCCTCAGTACTGATCCTCCCACAGGGCGGTGCTCCCTCAGTACTGACCCTCCCACAGTGCGGCGCTCCTCAGTACTGACCCTCCCACAGTGCGGCGCTCCCTCAGTACTGACCCTCCCACAGTGCAGCACTCCCTCAGTACTGACCCTCCCACAGTGCGGCGCTCCATCAGTACTGACCCTCCGATACTGCGGCACTCCCTCAGCACTGACCGTCCGACAGTGTGGCGCTCCCTCAGTACTGACCCTCCCACAGTGCGACACTCCCTCAGTACTGACCCTCCCACAGTGCGGCGCTCCCTCAGTACTGACCCTCCGATACTGCGGCACTCCCTCAGCACTGACCCTCCGACAGTGCGGCGCTCCCTCAGTACTGACCCTCTGACAGTGCGACAGTCCCTCAGAGCTGACCCTCCCACAGTGCAGCGCTCCCACAGTACTGACCCTCCGACAGTGCGACACTCCCTCAGTACTGACCCTCCCACAGTGCGGCGCTCCCTCAGCACTGACCCTCCGACAGTGCGTCACTCCCTCAGCACTGACGCTCCGACAGTGCGTCACTCCCTCAGCACTGACGCTCCGACATTACGGCGCTCCCTCAGTACTGACCCTCCCACATTTTGGTGCTCTCTCAGTACTGACCCTCTGATAGTGCGGCGCTCCCTCAGTACTGACCCTCTGACAGTGCGACACTCCCTCTGTGCTGACCCTCCGACAGTGTGGCGCTCCCTCAACACTGACCCTCCCACAGTGCGGTGCTCCCTCGGTACTAACCCTCCGACTGTTCGACACTCCCTCAGTACTGACCCTCCCACAGTGCGGTGCAGCCTCAGTACTGACCCTCTGACAGTGCGATGCTCCCTCTGTACTGACCATCCCACAGTGCGGCGCTCCATCAGAACGGAACCTCCGAAAGTGCGGCACTCCCTCAGCACTGAGCCTCCCACAGTGCGGCGCTCCCTCAGTACTGACCCTCCGTCAGTGCGGCACTCCCTCAGCACTGACCCTCCGACAGTGCGTCACTCCCTCAGCACTGACGCTCCGACAGTGCGTCACTCCCTCAGCACTGACGCTCCGAAATTGCGGCACTCCCTCAGTATTGACCCTCTGATAGTGCGGCGCTCCCTCAGTTCTGACCCTCTGACAGTGCGACACTCCCTCTGTGCTGACCCTCCGACAGTGCGGCGCTCCATCAGCACTGACCTTCCGACAGTGTGGCGCTCCCTCAACACTGACCCTCCCACAGTGCTGCGCTCCCTGAGTACTGAAACTGCGACAGTGCGGCACTCCCTCAGTTCTGACCCTCCCACAGTGCGACACTCCCTCAGTACTGACCCTCCCACAGTGCGGCACTCCCTCAGTACTGACCCTCCCACAGTGCGGCGCTCCCTCAGTACTGACCCTCCCACAGTGCAGCACCCTCAGTACTGACCCTCCCACAGTGCGGCGCTCCATCAGTACTGACCCTCCGATACTGCGGCACTCCCTCAGCACTGACCGTCCGACAGTGTGGCGCTCCCTCAGCACTGACCGTCCCACAGTGCGGCGCTCCCTCAGTACTGACCCTCCGATACTGCGGCACTCCCTCAGCACTGACCCTCCGACAGTGCGGCGCTCCCTCAGTACTGACCCTCCGACAGTGCAGCGCTCCCACAGTACTGACCCTCCGACAGTGCGACACTCCCTCAGTACTGACCCTCCCACAGTGCGGCGCTCCCTCAGCACTGACCCTCCGACAGTGCGTCACTCCCTCAGCACTGACGCTCCGACAGTGCGTCACTCCCTCAGCACTGACGCTCCGACATTGCGGCGCTCCCTCAGTACTGACCCTCCCACATTTTGGTGCTCTCTCAGTACTGACCCTCTGATAGTGCGGCGCTCCCTCAGTACTGACCCTCTGACAGTGCGACACTCCCTCTGTGCTGACCCTCCGACAGTGTGGCGCTCCCTCAACACTGACCCTCCCACAGTGCTGCGCTCCCTGAGTACTGAAACTGCGACTGTGCGGCGCTCCCTCAGTACTGACCCTCCGACAGTGAGGCGCTCCCTCAGTACTGACCCTCCGACAGTGCGGTGCTCCCTCAGTTCTGACACACCAACAGTGCTGCGCTCCCTCAGTACTGACCCTCCCACTGTGCGGTGCTCCCTCAGTACTGACCCTCCCACAGTGCGGCGCTCCCTCAGTACTGAACCTCCCACAGTGCGGCACTCCTTCAGTACTGACCCTCGGACAGTGCGGCACTCGCTCAGTACTGACTCATCCACAGTGCGGCACTCCCTCAGTACTGACCCTCCGACAGTGCGGCACTCCCTCAGTACTGACCCTCCGACAGTGCGGCGCTCCCTCAGTACTGACCCTCCCACAGTGCGGTTCTCCCTCAGTACTGACCCTCCCTCGGTGCGGCATTCCCTCTGTACTGACCCTCTGACAGTGCGGCATTCCGTCAGTACTGACCCACCCACAGTGCGGCACTCCCTCAGTACTGACCCTCCCACAGTGCGGCACTCCCTCAGTACTGACCTTCCCACAGTTCGGCGCTCCCTCAGTACTGACCCTCCGACAGTGCGGCGCTCCCTCAGTACTGACCCTCCCACAGTGGGGCGCTCCCTCAGTACTGACCCACCCACAGTGCGGCGCTCCCTCAGCACTGACTCGCCCACAGTGCGGCACTCCCTCAGTACTGACCCTCCCACAGTGCGGCGCTCCCTCAGTACTGACCCTCGCACAGTGCAGCGCTCCCTCGGTACTAACCCTCCGACTGTTCGACACTCCCTCAGTACTGACCCTCCGACAGTGCGGCGCTCCCTCAGTACTGATCCTCCCACAGGGCGGTGCTCCCTCAGTACTGACCCTCCCACAGTGCGGCGCTCCCTCAGTACTGACCCTCCCACAGTGCGGCGCTCCCTCAGTACTGACCCTCCCACAGTGCAGCACTCCCTCAGTACTGACCCTCCCACAGTGCGGCGCTCCATCAGTACTGACCCTCCGATACTGCGGCAATCCCTCAGCACTGACCGTCCGACAGTGTGGCGCTCCCTCAGTACTGACCCTCCCACAGTGCGACACTCCCTCAGTACTGACCCTCCCACAGTGCGGCGCTCCCTCAGTACTGACCCTCCGATACTGCGGCACTCCCTCAGCACTGACCCTCCGACAGTGCGGCGCTCCCTCAGTACTGACCCTCTGACAGTGCGACAGTCCCTCAGAGCTGACCCTCCCACAGTGCAGCGCTCCCACAGTACTGACCCTCCGACAGTGCGACACTCCCTCAGTACTGACCCTCCCACAGTGCGGCGCTCCCTCAGCACTGACCCTCCGACAGTGCGTCACTCCCTCAGCACTGACGCTCCGACAGTGCGTCACTCCCTCAGCACTGACGCTCCGACATTACGGCGCTCCCTCAGTACTGACCCTCCCACATTTTGGTGCTCTCTCAGTACTGACCCTCTGATAGTGCGGCGCTCCCTCAGTACTGACCCTCTGACAGTGCGACACTCCCTCTGTGCTGACCCTCCGACAGTGTGGCTCTCCCTCAACACTGACCCTCCCACAGTGCTGCGCTCCCTGAGTACTGAAACTGCGACTGTGCGGCGCTCCCTCAGTACTGACCCTCCGACAGTGAGGCGCTCCCTCAGTACTGACCCTCCGACAGTGCGGTGCTCCCTCAGTTCTGACACACCAACAGTGCTGCGCTCCCTCAGTACTGACCCTCCCACTGTGCGGTGCTCCCTCAGTACTGACCCTCCCACAGTGCGGCGCTCCCTCAGTACTGAACCTCCCACAGTGCGGCACTCCTTCAGTACTGCCTCATCCACAGTGCGGCACTCCCTCAGTACTGACCCTCCGACAGTGCGGCACTCCCTCAGTACTGACCCTCCGACAGTGCGGCGCTCCCTCAGTACTGACCCACCGACAGTGCGGCACTCCCTCAGTACTGACCCTCCCACAGTGCGGTGCTCCCTCAGTACTGACCCTCCCACAGTGCGGCGCTACCTCAGTTCTGACCCTCCCACAGTGCGGCGCTCCCACAGTACTGACCCTCCCACAGTGCGGCGCTCCCTCAGTACTGACCCTCCCACAGTGCGGCGCTCCCTCAGTACTGACCCTCCCACAGTGCAGCACTCCCTCAGTACTGACCCTCCCACAGTGCGGCGCTCCCTCAGTACTGACCCTCGCTCGGTGCGGCATTCCCTCTGTGCTGACCCTCTGACAGTGCGGCATTCCGTCAGTACTGACCCTCCGACAGTGTGGCACTCCCTCAGTACTGACCCTCCGACAGTGCGAGCTCCCTCAGTACTGACCCTCCAACAGTGCGGCGCTCACTCAGTACTGACCCTCCGACAGTGCGGCGCGCCCTCAGTACTGACCCTCCCACAGTGTGGCACTCCCTCAGTACTGACCATCCCACAGTGCGGCACTCCCTCAGTACTGACCCTCCCACAGTGCGGCGCTCCCTCGGTACTGACCCTCTGACAGTGCGGCGCTCCCTCAGCACTGACCCCACAACAGTGGGGCACTCCCTCAGTACTGACCCTCCCACAGTGCGGCGTTCCCTCATACTGACTCTCCGACAGTGCAGCATTCCCTCAGTACTGACCCTCCGACAGTGCGGAGCTCCCTCAGTACTGACGCTCCGACATTGCGGCGCTCCCTCAGTACTGACCCTCCCACAGTGCGGTGCTCCCTCAGTACTGACCCTCCCACCGTGCGACACTCCCTCAGTACTGACCCTCGGACAGTGCGGCGCTCCCTCAGTACTGACCCTCCCACCGTGCGACACTCCCTCAGTACTGACCCTCCGACAGTGCGGCACTCCGTCAGCACTGACCCTCCCACAGTGCGGCTCTCCCTCAGGACTGACCCTCAGACAGTGCGGCACTCCCTCAGCACTGACCCTCCGACAGTGTAGCGCTCCCACAGTACTGACACTCCGACAGTGCGGCACTCCCTCAGTACTGACCCTCCCACAGTGCGGCGCTCCCTCAGTTCTGACACACCGACAGTGCGGCACTCCCTCAGTACTGACCCTCTGATAGTGCGGCGCTCCATCAGTACTGACCTTCCGACAGTGTGGCGCTCCCTCAACACTGACCCTCCCACAGTGCTGCGCTCCCTGAGTACTGACCCTCCGACAGTGAGGCGCTCCTTCAGTACTGACCCTCCGACAGTGCGGTGCTCCCTCAGTTCTGACACACTGACAGTGCGGCGCTCCCTCAGTACTGACCCTCCCACAGTGCGACACTCCCTCATTACTGACCGTCCCACAGTGCGGCGCTCCCTCAGTACTGACCCTCCCACAGTGCGGCGCTCCCTCAGTACTGACCCTCTCACAGTGCGGCACTCCTTCAGTACTGACCCTCGGACAGTGCGGCACTCCCTCAGTACTGACCCTCCGACAGTGCGGCGCTCCCTCAGTACTGATCCTCCCACAGGGCGGTGCTCCCTCAGTACTGACCCTCCCACAGTGCGGCGCTCCTCAGTACTGACCCTCCCACAGTGCGGCGCTCCCTCAGTACTGATCCTCCCACAGTGCAGCACTCCCTCAGTACTGACCCTCCCACAGTGCGGCGCTCCATCAGTACTGACCCTCCGATACTGCGGCACTCCCTCAGCACTGACCGTCCGACAGTGTGGCGCTCCCTCAGTACTGACCCTCCCACAGTGCGACACTCCCTCAGTACTGACCCTCCCACAGTGCGGCGCTCCCTCAGTACTGACCCTCCGATACTGCGGCACTCCCTCAGCACTGACCCTCCGACAGTGCGGCGCTCCCTCAGTACTGACCCTCTGACAGTGCGACAGTCCCTCAGAGCTGACCCTCCCACAGTGCAGCGCTCCCACAGTACTGACCCTCCGACAGTGCGACACTCCCTCAGTACTGACCCTCCCACAGTGCGGCGCTCCCTCAGCACTGACCCTCCGACAGTGCGTCACTCCCTCAGCACTGACGCTCCGACAGTGCGTCACTCCCTCAGCACTGACGCTCCGACATTACGGCGCTCCCTCAGTACTGACCCTCCCACATTTTGGTGCTCTCTCAGTACTGACCCTCTGATAGTGCGGCGCTCCCTCAGTACTGACCCTCTGACAGTGCGACACTCCCTCTGTGCTGACCCTCCGACAGTGTGGCGCTCCCTCAACACTGACCCTCCGACAGTGCGGCGCTCCCTCGGTACTAACCCTCCGACTGTTCGACACTCCCTCAGTACTGACCCTCCCACAGTGCGGTGCAGCCTCAGTACTGACCCTCTGACAGTGCGATGCTCCCTCTGTACTGACCATCCCACAGTGCGGCGCTCCATCAGAACGGAACCTCCGAAAGTGCGGCACTCCCTCAGCACTGAGCCTCCCACAGTGCGGCGCTCCCTCAGTACTGACCCTCCGTCAGTGCGGCACTCCCTCAGCACTGACCCTCCGACAGTGCGTCACTCCCTCAGCACTGACGCTCCGACAGTGCGTCACTCCCTCAGCACTGACGCTCCGAAATTGCGGCACTCCCTCAGTATTGACCCTCTGATAGTGCGGCGCTCCCTCAGTTCTGACCCTCTGACAGTGCGACACTCCCTCTGTGCTGACCCTCCGACAGTGCGGCGCTCCATCAGTACTGACCTTCCGACAGTGTGGCGCTCCCTCAACACTGACCCTCCCACAGTGCTGCGCTCCCTGAGTACTGAAACTGCGACAGTGCGGCACTCCCTCAGTTCTGACCCTCCCACAGTGCGACACTCCCTCAGTACTGACCCTCCCACAGTGCGGCACTCCCTCAGTACTGACCCTCCCACAGTGCGGCGCTCCCTCAGTACTGACCCTCCCACAGTGCAGCACTCCCTCAGTACTGACCCTCCCACAGTGCGGCGCTCCATCAGTACTGACCCTCCGATACTGCGGCACTCCCTCAGCACTGACCGTCCGACAGTGTGGCGCTCCCTCAGCACTGACCGTCCCACAGTGCGGCGCTCCCTCAGTACTGACCCTCCGATACTGCGGCACTCCCTCAGCACTGACCCTCCGACAGTGCGGCGCTCCCTCAGTACTGACCCTCCGACAGTGCAGCGCTCCCACAGTACTGACCCTCCGACAGTGCGACACTCCCTCAGTACTGACCCTCCCACAGTGCGGCGCTCCCTCAGCACTGACCCTCCGACAGTGCGTCACTCCCTCAGCACTGACGCTCCGACAGTGCGTCACTCCCTCAGCACTGACGCTCCGACATTGCGGCGCTCCCTCAGTACTGACCCTCCCACATTTTGGTGCTCTCTCAGTACTGACCCTCTGATAGTGCGGCGCTCCCTCAGTACTGACCCTCTGACAGTGCGACACTCCCTCTGTGCTGACCCTCCGACAGTGTGGCGCTCCCTCAACACTGACCCTCCCACAGTGCTGCGCTCCCTGAGTACTGAAACTGCGACTGTGCGGCGCTCCCTCAGTACTGACCCTCCGACAGTGAGGCGCTCCCTCAGTACTGACCCTCCGACAGTGCGGTGCTCCCTCAGTTCTGACACACCAACAGTGCTGCGCTCCCTCAGTACTGACCCTCCCACTGTGCGGTGCTCCCTCAGTACTGACCCTCCCACAGTGCGGCGCTCCCTCAGTACTGAACCTCCCACAGTGCGGCACTCCTTCAGTACTGACCCTCGGACAGTGCGGCACTCGCTCAGTACTGACTCATCCACAGTGCGGCACTCCCTCAGTACTGACCCTCCGACAGTGCGGCACTCCCTCAGTACTGACCCTCCGACAGTGCGGCGCTCCCTCAGTACTGACCCTCCCACAGTGCGGTTCTCCCTCAGTACTGACCCTCCCTCGGTGCGGCATTCCCTCTGTACTGACCCTCTGACAGTGCGGCATTCCGTCAGTACTGACCCACCCACAGTGCGGCACTCCCTCAGTACTGACCCTCCCACAGTGCGGCACTCCCTCAGTACTGACCTTCCCACAGTTCGGCGCTCCCTCAGTACTGACCCTCCGACAGTGCGGCGCTCCCTCAGTACTGACCCTCCCACAGTGGGGCGCTCCCTCAGTACTGACCCACCCACAGTGCGGCGCTCCCTCAGCACTGACTCGCCCACAGTGCGGCACTCCCTCAGTACTGACCCTCCCACAGTGCGGCGCTCCCTCAGTACTGACCCTCGCACAGTGCAGCGCTCCCTCGGTACTAACCCTCCGACTGTTCGACACTCCCTCAGTACTGACCCTCCCACAGTGCGGTGCAGCCTCAGTACTGACCCTCTGACAGTGCGATGCTCCCTCTGTACTGACCATCCCACAGTGCGGCGCTCCATCAGTACGGAACCTCCGAAAGTGCGGCACTCCCTCAGCACTGAGCCTCCCACAGTGCGGCGCTCCCTCAGTACTGACCCTCCGTCAGTGCGGCACTCCCTCAGCACTGACCCTCCGACAGTGCGTCACTCCCTCAGCACTGACGCTCCGACAGTGCGTCACTCCCTCAGCACTGACGCTCCGACATTGCGGCACTCCCTCAGTACTGACCCTCCCACAGTGCGACACTCCCTCAGTACTGACCCTCCCACAGTGCGGCGCTCCCTCAGTACTGACCCTCCGATACTGCGGCACTCCCTCAGCACTGACCCTCCGACAGTGCGGCGCTCCCTCAGTACTGACCCTCTGACAGTGCGACAGTCCCTCAGAGCTGACCCTCCCACAGTGCAGCGATCCCTCAGTACTGACCCTCCGACAGTGCGACACTCCCTCAGTACTGACCCTCCCACAGTGCGGCACTCCCTCAGCACTGACCCTCCGGCAGTGCGTCACTCCCTCAGCACTGACGCTCCGACAGTGCGTCACTCCCTCAGCACTGACGCTCCGACATTGCGGCACTCCCTCAGTACTGACCCTCCCACATTTTGGTGCTCTCTCAGTACTGACCCTCTGATAGTGCGGCGCTCCCTCAGTACTGACCCTCTGACAGTGCGACGCTCCCTCTGTGCTGACCCTCCGACAGTGCGGCGCTCCCTCAGTACTGACCCTCTGACAGTGCGACACTCCCTCTGTGCTGACCTTCCGACAGTGCGTCCATCCCTCAGTTCTGATCCTCTGACAGTGCGGTGCTCCCTCAGCAATGATCCTCCGACAGTGCGGCGCTCCCTCAGCAATGATCCTCCGACAGTGCGGCACTCCCTCAGCACTGACCCTCCCACAGTGCGGCGCTCCCTCAGTACTGACCCTCTGATAGTGCGGCACTCGCTCAGTACTGACCCTCCCACAGTGCGGCACTCCCTCAGTACTGACCCTCGGACAGTGCGGCACTCCCTCAGTACTGACCCTCCCACAGTGCGGCACTCCCTCAGTACTGACCCTCCCGCAGTGCGGCACTCCCTCAGTACTGACCCTCCGACAGTGCAGCGCTCCCTCAGTACTGACCCTCCCACAGTGCGGCACTCCCTCAGTACTGACCCACCCACAGTGCGGCGCTCCCTCAGTACTGACCCTCCCACAGTGCGGTGCTCCCTCAGTACTGACCCTCCCACAGTGCGGTGCTCCCTCAGTACTGACCCTCCCACAGTGCGGCACTCCCTCAGTACTGACCCTCTGACAGTGCGGCGCTCCCTCAGTACTGACCCTCCGACAATGTGGCGCTCCCTCAGTACTGACCCTCCCACAGTGTGGTGCTCCCTCAGTACTGACCCTCCCACAGTGCAGCACGCCCTCAGTGCTGACCCTCCGACAGGGCGGCACTCCCTCAGCACTGACTCTCCCACAGTGCGGCACTCCCTCAGTACTGACCCTCCGACAGTGCGGCGGTCCCTCAGTACTGACCCTCCCACAGTGCGGGATCCCTCAGTTCTGGCCCTCTGATAGAGCGGCACTCCCTCCGAACTGACCCTCCCACAGTGCGGTTCTCCCTCAGCACTGACCCTCTATCAGTGCAGTTCTACCTCAGTACTGACCCTCTGTCAGTGCGGCGCCCCCTCAGTACTGAGCCTCAGACAGTGCGGCGCTCCCTCAGTACTGACCCTCCGACAGTGCGGCGCTCCCTCAGTACTGACCCTCCGACAGTGCGGCGCTCCCTCAGTACTGAATCTCCCACAGTGCGGCACTCCCTCAGTACTGACCCTCCGACAGTGCGGCACTCCCTCAGTACTGACCCTCCCACAGTGCGGCGCTCCCTCAGAACTGACCCTCCAACAGTGCGGCACTCTTTCAGTACTGAACCTCCGACAGTGCGGCGCTCCCTCAGAACTGACCCTCCCACAGTGCGGCACTCCCTCAGTACTGACCTTCCCACAGTTCGGCACTCCCTCAGCACTGACCCTCTATCAGTGCGGTTCTCCCTCAGTACTGACCCTCTGACTGTGCGGCGCTCCCTTAGTACTGACCCTCCGACAGTGCGGCGCTCCCACAGTACTGACCCTCCGACAGTGCGGCTCTCGTTCAGTACTGACCCTCCCACAGTGCGGCGCTCCCTCAGCACTGACGCTCCCACAGTGCGGCGCTACCTCAGTACTGATCCTCCCACAGTGCGGCACTCCCTCAGGACTGACCCTCCGACAATGCGGCGCTCCCTCAGCCCTGACCCTCCCACAGTGCGGCGCTCCCTCAGTACTCACCCTCAGACATTGCGGTGCTCACTCAGTACATACCCTCCGACAGTGCGGTGCTCCCTCAGTTCTGACCCTCCGACAGTGCGGCACTCCCTCAGTACGGACCCACGGACAGTGCAGCGCTCCCTCAGTACTGACACTCCGACAGTGCGGCGCTCCCTCAGCCCTGACCCTCCCACAGTGCGGCGCTCCCTCAGTACTCACCCTCAGACATTGCGGTGCTCACTCAGTACATACCCTCCGACAGTGCGGCGCTCCCTCAGTACTGACCCTCCCACAGTGCGGCGCTCCCTCAGCACTGACGCTCCCACAGTGCGTCGCTCCCTCAGTACTGATCCTCCCACAGTGCGGCACTCCCTCAGTACTGACCCTCCGACACTGCGGCGCTCCCTCAGCACTGACGCTCCCACAGTGTGGCGCTCCCTCAGTACTGACCCGGTGACTGTGCGGCACTCCCTCAGCAATGATCCTCCCACAGTACGGCGCTCCCTCAGTCCTGACCCTCCGACAGTGCGGCGCTCCCTCAGTACTGACCCTCCCACACTGCGGCGCTCCCTCAGTACTGACCCTCCCACAGTGCGGCGCTCCCTCAGCACTGACGCTCCCACAGTGCGGCGCTCCCTCAGTACTGGCCCTCTGACAGTGCGGCGCACTCTCAGTACTGACCCTCCGACAGTGCAGCGCTCCCTCAGTACTGACCCTCCCACAGTGCGGCGCTCCCTCAGCACTGACCCTCCCACAGTGCGGCTCTCCCTCAGTACTGACCCTCCCACAGTGCGGTGCTCCCTCAGTACTGACCCTCCCACAGTGCAGCACGCCCTCAGTGCTGACCCTCCGACAGGGCGGCACTCCCTCAGCACTGACCCTCCCACAGTGCGGCACTCCCTCAGTACTGACCCTCCGACAGTGCCGTGCTCCCTCAGCACTGACCCTCCCACAGTGCGGCGGTCCCTCAGTACTGACCCTCCCACAGTGCGGGCTCCCTCAGTTCTGGCCCTCTGACAGAGCGGCACACCCTCCGAACTGACACTCCCACAGTGCGGTTCTCCCTCAATACTGACCTTCCCACAGTTCGGCACTCCCTCAGCACTGACCCTCTATCAGTGCGGCGCCCCCTCAGTACTGAGCCTCCGACAGTGCGGCGCTCCCTCAGTACTGACCCTCCGACAGTGCGGCGCTCCCTCAGCACTGACGCTCCCACAGTGCGCCGCTCCCTCAGTACTGAATCTCCCACAGTGCGGCACTCCCTCAGTACTGACCCTCCCACAGTGCGGCGCTCCCTCAGCACTGACGCTCACACAGTGCGGCGCTCCCTCAGTACTGACCCTCCAACAGTGCGGCACTCCTTCAGTACTGACGCTCCGACAGTGCGGCGCTCCCTCAGCACTGACCCTCCCACAGTGCGGCACTCCCTCAGTACTGACCTTCCCACAGTTCGGCACTCCCTCAGCACTGACCCTCTATCAGTGCGGTTCTCCCTCAGCACTGACCCTCTGACTGTGCGGCGCTCCCTTAGTACTGACCCTCCGACAGTGCGGCGCTCCCTCAGTACTGACCCTCCGACAGTGCGGCTCTCGCTCAGTACTGACCCTCCCACAGTGCGGCGCTCCCTCAGCACTGACGCTCCCACAGTGCGGCGCTACCTCAGTACTGATCCTCCCACAGTGCGGCACTCGCTCAGGACTGACCCTCCGACAATGCGGCGCTCCCTCAGCACTGACCCTCCCACAGTGCGGCGCTCCCTCAGCACTGACGCTCCCACAGTGCGGCGGTCCCTCAGTACTCACCCTCAGACATTGCGGTGCTCACTCAGTACATACCCTCCGACAGTGCGGTGCTCCCTCAGTTCTGACCCTCCGACAGTGCGGCACTCCCTCAGTACGGACCCACGGACAGTGCAGCGCTCCCTCAGTACTGACAATCCGACAGTGCGGCGCTCCCTCAGCACTGACCCTCCCACAGTGCGGCGCTCCCTCAGTGATGACCCTCCGACAGTGCGGATCTCCGTCAGTACTGAACCTCCCACAGTGCGGCACTCCCGCAGTACTGACCCTCCGACAGTGCGGTTCTCCATCAGTACTGACCCTCTCACAGTGCGGCGCTCCCTCAGCACTGACGCTCCCACAGTGCGGCGCTCCCTCAGTACTGATCCTCCCACAGTGCGGAGCTCCCTCAGTACTGACCCTCTCACAGTGCGGCGCTCCCTCAGCACTGACGCTCCCACAGTGCGGCGCTCCCTCAGTACTGATCCTCCCACAGTGCGGCACTCCCTCAGTACTGACCCTCCGACACTGCGGCGCTCCCTCAGCACTGACGCTCCCACAGTGCGGCGCTCCCTCAGTACTGACCCGGTGACTGTGCGGCACTCCCTCAGCACTGACGCTCCGGCAGTGCGTCACTCCCTCAGCACTGACGCTCCGACAGTGCGTCACTCCCTCAGCACTGACGCTCCGACATTGCGGCACTCCCTCAGTACTGACCCTCCGACAGTGCGTCACTCCCTCAGCACTGACGCTCCGACATTGCGGCACTCCCTCAGTACTGACCCTCCGACACTGCGGCGCTCCCTCAGCACTGACGCTCCCACAGTGCGGCGCTCCCTCAGTACTGACCCGGTGACTGTGCGGCACTCCCTCAGCACTGACCCTCCGGCAGTGCGTCACTCCCTCAGCACTGACGCTCCGACAGTGCGTCACTCCCTCAGCACTGACGCTCCGACATTGCGGCACTCCCTCAGTACTGACCCTCCCACATTTTGGTGCTCTCTCAGTACTGACCCTCTGATAGTGCGGCGCTCCCTCAGTACTGACCCTCTGACAGTGCGACACTCCCTCTATGCTGACCCTCCGACAGTGCGGCGCTCCCTCAGTACTGACCCTCTGACAGTGCGACACTCCCTCTGTGCTGACCTTCCGACAGTGCGTCCATCCCTCAGTTCTGATCCTCTGACAGTGCGGTGCTCCCTCAGCAATGATCCTCCGACAGTGCGGCGCTCCCTCAGCAATGAGCCTCCGACAGTGCGGCACTCCCTCAGCACTGACCCTCCGACAGTGCGTCACTCGTTCAGCACTGACCCTCCGACAGTGCGGCGCTTCCTCAGTACTGACCCTCCCACAGTGCGGCGCTCCCTCAGTACTGACCCTCTGATAGTGCGGCACTCGCTCAGTACTGACCCTCCCACAGTGCGGCACTCCTTCAGTACTGACCCTCGGACAGTGCGGCACTCCCTCAGTACTGACCCTCCCACAGTGCGGCACTCCCTCAGTACTGACCCTCCCGCAGTGCGGCACTCCCTCAGTACTGACCCTCCGACAGTGCAGCGCTCCCTCAGTACTGACCCTCCCACAGTGCGGCACTCCCTCAGTACTGACCCACCCACAGTGCGGCGCTCCCTCAGTACTGACCCTCCCACAGTGCGGTGCTCCCTCAGTACTGACCCTCCCACAGTGCGGTGCTCCCTCAGTACTGACCCTCCCACAGTGCGGTACTCCCTCAGTACTGACCCTCTGACAGTGCGGCGCTCCCTCAGTACTGACCCTCCGACAATGTGGCGCTCCCTCAGTACTGACCCTCCCACAGTGTGGTGCTCCCTCAGTACTGACCCTCCCACAGTGCAGCACGCCCTCAGTGCTGACCCTCCGACAGGGCGGCAATCCCTCAGCACTGACTCTCCCACAGTGCGGCACTCCCTCAGTACTGACCCTCCGACAGTGCGGCGGTCCCTCAGTACTGACCCTCCCACAGTGCGGGCTCCCTCAGTTCTGGCCCTCTGATAGAGCGGCACTCCCTCCGAACTGACCCTCCCACAGTGCGGTTCTCCCTCAGCACTGACCCTCTATCAGTGCAGTTCTACCTCAGTACTGACCCTCTGTCAGTGCGGCGCCCCCTCAGTACAGACCCTCCGACAGTGCGGCGCTCCCTCAGTACTGAGCCTCAGACAGTGCGGCGCTCCCTCAGTACTGACCCTCCGACAGTGCGGCGCTCCCTCAGTACTGACCCTCCGACAGTGCGCCGCTCCCTCAGTACTGAATCTCCCACAGTGCGGCACTCCCTCAGTACTGACCCTCCGACAGTGCGGCACTCCCTCAGTACTGACCCTCCCACAGTGCGGCGCTCCCTCAGAACTGACCCTCCAACAGTGCGGCACTCTTTCAGTACTGAACCTCCGACAGTGCGGCGCTCCCTCAGAACTGACCCTCCCACAGTGCGGCACTCCCTCAGTACTGACCTTCCCACAGTTCGGCACTCCCTCAGCACTGACCCTCTATCAGTGCGGTTCTCCCTCAGTACTGACCCTCTGACTGTGCGGCGCTCCCTTAGTACTGACCCTCCGACAGTGCGGCGCTCCCACAGTACTGACCCTCCGACAGTGCGGCTCTCGTTCAGTACTGACCCTCCCACAGTGCGGCGCTCCCTCAGCACTGACGCTCCCACAGTGCGGCGCTACCTCAGTACTGATCCTCCCACAGTGCGGCACTCCCTCAGGACTGACCCTCCGACAATGCGGCGCTCCCTCAGCCCTGACCCTCCCACAGTGCGGCGCTCCCTCAGTACTCACCCTCAGACATTGCGGTGCTCACTCAGTACATACCCTCCGACAGTGCGGTGCTCCCTCAGTTCTGACCCTCCGACAGTGCGGCACTCCCTCAGTACGGACCCACGGACAGTGCAGCGCTCCCTCAGTACTGACACTCCGACAGTGCGGCGCTCCCTCAGCCCTGACCCTCCCACAGTGCGGCGCTCCCTCAGTACTCACCCTCAGACATTGCGGTGCTCACTCAGTACATACCCTCCGACAGTGCGGCGCTCCCTCAGTACTGACCCTCCCACAGTGCGGCGCTCCCTCAGCACTGACGCTCCCACAGTGCGTCGCTCCCTCAGTACTGATCCTCCCACAGTGCGGCACTCCCTCAGTACTGACCCTCCGACACTGCGGCGCTCCCTCAGCACTGACGCTCCCACAGTGTGGCGCTCCCTCAGTACTGACCCGGTGACTGTGCGGCACTCCCTCAGCAATGATCCTCCCACAGTACGGCGCTCCCTCAGTCCTGACCCTCCGACAGTGCGGCGCTCCCTCAGTACTGTCCCTCCCACACTGCGGCGCTCCCTCAGTACTGACCCTCCCACAGTGCGGCGCTCCCTCAGCACTGACGCTCCCACAGTGCGGCGCTCCCTCAGTACTGGCCCTCTGACAGTGCGGCGCACCCTCAGTACTGACCCTCCGACAGTGCGGCGCTCCCTCAGTACTGACCCTCCCACAGTGCGGCGCTCCCTCAGCACTGACCCTCCCACAGTGCGGCTCTCCCTCAGTACTGACCCTCCCACAGTGCGGTGCTCCCTCAGTACTGACCCTCCCACAGTGCAGCACGCCCTCAGTGCTGACCCTCCGACAGGGCGGCACTCCCTCAGCACTGACCCTCCCACAGTGCGGCACTCCCTCAGTACTGACCCTCCGACAGTGCCGTGCTCCCTCAGCACTGACCCTCCCACAGTGCGGCGGTCCCTCAGTACTGACCCTCCCACAGTGCGGGCTCCCTCAGTTCTGGCCCTCTGACAGAGCGGCACACCCTCCGAACTGACACTCCCACAGTGCGGTTCTGCTCAATACTGACCTTCCCACAGTTCGGCACTCCCTCAGCACTGACCCTCTATCAGTGCGGCGCCCCCTCAGTACTGAGCCTCCGACAGTGCGGCGCTCCCTCAGTACTGACCCTCCGACAGTGCGGCGCTCCCTCAGCACTGACGCTCCCACAGTGCGCCGCTCCCTCAGTACTGAATCTCCCACAGTGCGGCACTCCCTCAGTACTGACCCTCCCACAGTGCGGCGCTCCCTCAGCACTGACGCTCACACAGTGCGGCGCTCCCTCAGTACTGACCCTCCAACAGTGCGGCACTCCTTCAGTACTGACGCTCCGACAGTGCGGCGCTCCCTCAGCACTGACCCTCCCACAGTGCGGCACTCCCTCAGTACTGACCTTCCCACAGTTCGGCACTCCCTCAGCACTGACCCTCTATCAGTGCGGTTCTCCCTCAGCACTGACCCTCTGACTGTGCGGCGCTCCCTTAGTACTGACCCTCCGACAGTGCGGCTCCCTCAGTACTGACCCTCCGACAGTGCGGCTCTCGCTCAGTACTGACCCTCCCACAGTGCGGCGCTCCCTCAGCACTGACGCTCCCACAGTGCGGCGCTACCTCAGTACTGATCCTCCCACAGTGCGGCACTCCCTCAGGACTGACCCTCCGACAATGCGGCGCTCCCTCAGCACTGACCCTCCCACAGTGCGGCGCTCCCTCAGTACTGACCCTCCCACAGTGCGGCGGTCCCTCAGTACTCACCCTCCGACAGTGCGGTGCTCCCTCAGTTCTGACCCTCCGACAGTGCGGCACTTCCTCAGTACGGACCCACGGACAGTGCAGCGCTCCCTCAGTACTGACAATCCGACAGTGCGGCGCTCCCTCAGCACTGACCCTCCCACAGTGCGGCGCTCCCTCAGTACTGACCCACCCACAGTGCGGCGCTCCCTCAGTACTGACCCTCCGACAGTGCGGCACTCCCTCAGCAATCATCCTCCCACAGTACGGCGCTCCCTCAGTCCTGACCCTCCGACAGTGCGGCGCTCCCTCAGTACTGACCCTCCCACAGTGCGGCGCTCCCTCAGTACTGACCCTCCGACTGTGCGGCGCTCCCTCAGTACTGACCCTCCGACAGTGCAGCGCTCCCTCAGTACTGACCCTCCGACAGTGCGGCGCTCCCTCAGTGATGACCCTCCGACAGTGCAGTTCTCCCTCAGCACTTACCCTCCCACAGTGCGGCGCACCCTCAGCACTGACCCTGCCACAGTGCGCCGCTCCCTCAGTCCTGACCCTCCGACAGTGCGGCACTCCCTCAGTACTGATCCTCCGACAGTGCGGCGCTCCCTCAGCACTGACGCTCCCACAGTGCGGCACTCCCTCAGTACGGACCCTCCCACAGTGCGGTGCTCCCTCAGTTCTGACCCTCTGACAGTGCGGCACTCCCTCCGAACTGACCCTCCCACAGTGCGGTTCTCCCTCAGCACTGACCTTCCCACAGTTCAGCACTCGCTCAGCACTGACCCTCTATCAGTGCGGTTCTCCCTCAGTACTGACCCTCCGACAGGACGGCGCTCCCTCAGTACTGACCCTCCCACAGTGCGGCGCTCTCTCAGCACTGACGCTCCCACAGTGCGGCACTCCCACAGCACTAAGGCTCCCACTGTGCCCCGCTCCCTCAGTACTGAACCTCCCACAGTGCAGCGTTCCCTCAGTACTGACCCTCCTACAGTGCGGCGCTCCCTCAGTACTGACCCTCCGACAGTGCGGCACTCCCTCAGGACTGACCCTCCGTCAATGCGGCGCTCCCTCAGCACTGACCCTCCCACAGTGCGGCGCTCCCTCAGCACTGACCCTCCCACAGTGCGGCGGTCCCTCAGTACTCACCCTCAGACATTGCGGTGCTCACTCAGTACATACCCTCCGACAGTGCGGTGCTCCCTCAGTACGGACCCTCCGACAGTGCGGCACTCCCTCAGTACTGACAATCCGACAGTGCGGCGCTCCCTCAGCTAGGACACTCCGACAGTGCGGCGATCCCTCAGTACTGACCCTCCCACAGTGCGGCGCTCCCTCAGTACTGACCCTCCCACAGTGCGGCGCTCCCTCAGTGATGACCCTCCGACAGTGGGGATCTCCGTCAGTACTGAACCTCCCACAGTGCGGCACTCCCGCAGTACTGACCCTCCGACAGTGCGGCTCTCCATCAGTACTGACCCTCCCACAGTGCGGCGCTCCCTCAGTACTGACCCTCCGACAGTGCGGCTCTCCATCAGTACTGACCCTCTCACAGTGCGGCACTCCCTCAGCACTGACGCTCCCACAGTGCGGCGCTCCCTCAGTCCTGACACTCTGACAGAGCGGCTCTCCCTCAGTACTGACCCTCCGACACTGCGGCGCTCCCTCAGCACTGACGCTCCCACAGTGCGGCGCTCCCTCAGTACTGACCCGGTGACTGTGCGGCGCGCCCTCAGTACTGACCCTCCGACAGTGCGGCATTCCCTCAGCACTGACCCTCCCACAGTGCCGCTCCCCCTCAGGACTGACCCTCAGACAGTGCGGCATTCCCTCAGTACTGACCCTCCGACAGTGCAGCGCTCCTTCAGTACTGACCCTCCGACAGTGCGATGCTCCCTCAGTACTGACCCTCCCACAGTGCGGTTCTCCCTCAGTACTGACCCTCCCACAGTGCGACACTCCCTCAGTACTAACCCTCCGACAGTGCGGCGCTCCCTCAGTACTGACCCTCCGACAGTGCGGCGCTCCCTCAGCAATGATCCTCCGACAGTGCGGCGCTCCCTCAGCAATGATCCTCCGACAGTGCGGCACTCCCTCAGCACTGACCCTCCGACAGTGCGGCGCTCCCTCAGTGCTCACCCTCCGACAGTGCGGCGCTCACTCAGCAATGATCCTCCGACAGTGCGGCGCTCCCTCAGCAATGATCCTCCGACAGTGCGGCACTCCCTCAGTACTGATCCTCCCACAGTGCGACACTCCCTCAGTACTGACCCTCCGACAGTGCGGCGCTCACTCAGCAATGATCCTCCGACAGTTTGGCGCTCCCTCTGTGCTGACCTTCCGACAGTGCGGCGCTCCCTCAACACTGACCCTCCCACAGTGCTGCGCTCCCTCAGCACTGACCCTCTGACAGTGCAGTGCTCCCTAAGTTCTGACCCTCTGACAGTGCAATACTCCCTCAGCACTGACCATCCCACAGTGCGGTGCTCCCTCAGTACTGACCCTCCGACAGTGCAGCGCTCCCTCAGTACTGACCCTCCCACAGTGCGGCGCTCCCTCAGTACTGACCCTCCGACAGTGCGGCGCTCCCTCAGTACTGACCCTCTGACAGTGAGGCGCTCCTCAGTACTGACCCTCCGACAGTGCGGCGGTTCCTCAGTACTGACCCTCAGACATTGCAGTGCTCACTCAGTACATACCCTCCGACAGTGCGATGCTCCCTCAGTACTGACCCTCGGACAGTGCGGCGCTCCCTCAGTACTGACCCACGGACAGTGCAGCGCTCCCTCAGTACTGGCCGTCCGACAGTGCGGCGCTCCCTCAGCACTGACCCTCCCACAGTGCGGCGCTCCCTCAGTACTGACCCTCCGACAGTGCGGCGCTCACTCAGCACTGACGCTCCGATATTGCGGCGCTCCATCAGTACTGACCCTCCCACAGTGCGACACTCCCTCAGTACTGACCCTCCCACAGTGCGGCGCTCCCTCAGTACTGACCCTCCGACAGTGCGGCGCTCACTCAGCAATGATCCTCCGACAGTGCGGCGCTCCCTCAGCACTGACCCTCCGACAGTGCGGTGCTCCCTCAGTTCTGACCCTCTGACAGTGCGGCACTCCCTCCGAGCTGACCCTCCCACAGTGCGGTTCTCCCTCAGTACTGACATTCCCACAGTTCGGCACTCCCTCAGCACTGACCCTCTGTCAGTGCGGCGCTCCCTCAGTACTGACCCTCTGTCAGTGCGGCGCTCCCTCAGTACTGACCCTCTGTCAGTGCGGCGCTCCCTCAGTACTGACCCTCCGACAGTGCGGCGCTCCCTCAGCACTGACGCTCCCACAGTGCGGCGCTCCCTCAGTACTGACCCTCCCACAGTGCGGCGCTCCCTCAGCACTGACGCTCCCACAGTGCGGCACTCCCTCAGCACTGATGCTCCCACAGTGCGGCGCTCCCTCAGCACTGACCCTCCAACCGTGCGGCACTCCCTCAGCACTGACGCTCCCACAGTGCGGCGCTCCCTCAGCACTGTCCATCCCACAGTGCGGTTCTCCCTCAGTTCTGACCTTCCCACAGTTCGGGACTCCCTCAGCACTAACCCTCTGTCAGTGCGGCGCTCCCTCAGTACAGACCCTCCGACAGTGCAGCGCTCCCTCAGTACTGACCCTCCGACAGTGCGGTGCTCCCTCAGTACTGACCCTCTATCAGTGCGGTTCTCCCTCAGTACTGACCCTCCCACAGTGCGGCGCTCCCTCAGTACTGACCCTCCCACAGTGCGGCGCTCCCTCAGTGCTGACCCACGGACAGTGCGGCGCTCCCTCAGTACTGACTCTCCGACAGTGCGGCACTCCCTCAGTACTGACTCTCCGACAGTGCAGCGCTCCCTCAGTACTGACCCTCCAACAGTGCGGTGCTCCCTCAGTACTGACCCTCTATCAGTGCGGCGCTCCCTCAGTACTGACCCTCCCACAGTGCGACACAACCTCAGTACTGACCCTCCGACAGTGCTGCGCACCCTCAGCAATGATCCTCCGACAGTGCGGCACTCCGTCAGCACTGACCCTCCCACAGTGCGACACTCCCTCAGTACTGACCCTCAGACAGTGCGGCGCTCACTCAGCAATGATCCTCCGACAGTGCGGCACTCCCTCAGTACTGACCCTCCCACAGTGCGACACTCCCTCAGTACTGACCCTCCGACAGTGCGGCGCTCACTCAGCAATGATCCTCCGACAGTGCAGCGCTTCATCAGTACTGACCTTCCGACAGTGCGGCACTCCATCAGCACTGACCCTCTGACAGTGCGGCGCTCCCTCAGTACTGACCCTCCCACAGTGTGGGGCTCCCTCAGTACTGACCCTCCGACAGTGCGGCGCTCCCTCAGTACTGACCCTCCCACAGTGCGGAGCTCCCTCAGCACTGACGCTCCCACAGTGCGGCACTCCCTCAGTACTGACCCTCCCACAGTGCGGTGCTCCCTCAGTTCTGACCCTCTGACAGTGCGGCACTCCCTCCGAACTGACCCTCCCACAGTGCGGTTCTCCCTCAGCACTGACCCTCCCACAGTTCAGCACTCCCTCAGCACTGACCCTCTATCAGTGCGGTTCTCCCTCAGTACTGACCCTCCGACAGTACGGCGCTCCCTCAGTACTGACCCTCCCACAGTGCGGCGCTCCCTCAGCACTGACGCTCCCACAGTGCGGCGCTCCCTCAGCACTGACCCTCCCACAGTGCGGCGGTCCCTCAGTACTCACCCTCAGACATTGCGGTGCTCACTCAGTACATACCCTCCGACAGTGCGGTGCTCCCTCAGTTCTGACCCTCCGACAGTGCGGCACTCCCTCAGTACGGACCCACGGACAGTGCAGCGCTCCCTCAGTACTGACAATCCGACAGTGCGGCGCTCCCTCAGTACTGACCCTCCCACAGTGCGGCGCTCCCTCAGTGATGACCCTCCGACAGTGGGGATCTCCGTCAGTACTGATCCTCCCACAGTGCGGCACTCCCTCAGTACTGACCCTCCCACAGTGCGGCGCTCCCTCAGCACTGACGCTCCCACAGTGCGGCGCTCCCTCAGTACTGACCCGGTGACTGTGCGGCACTCCCTCAGCAATGATCCTCCCACAGTACGGCGCTCCCTCAGTCCTGACGCTCCGACAGTGCGGCGCTCCCTCAGTACTGACCCTCCCACAGTGCGGCGCTCCCTCAGGACTGACACTCCGACTGTGCGGCGCTCCCTCAGTACTGACCCTCCGACAGTGCAGCGCTCCCTCAGTACTGACCCTCCGACAGTGCAGCGCTCCCTCAGTGATGACCCTCCGACAGTGCGGCGCTCCCTCAGTACTGACCCTCCGACAGTGCAGCGCTCCCTCAGTACTGACCCTCCCACAGTGCGGTGCTCCCTCACTACTGACCCTCCCACAGTGCGGTGCTCCCTCACTACTGACCCTCCCACAGTGCGGTGCTCCCTCAGTACTGACACTCTGACAGTGCGGCGCTCCCTTTGCAATGATCCTCCGACAGTGCGGCGCTCCCTCAGCACTGACCCTCCCACAGTGCGCCGCTCCCTCAGTACTGACCCTCCCACAGTGCGGCACTCCCTCAGTCCTGACCCTCCGACAGTGCGGCACTCCCTCAGTACTGACCGTCCGACTGTGCGGCGCTCCCTCAGTACTGACCCTCCCACAGTGCGGTGCTCCCTCAGTTCTGACCCTCTGACAGTGCGGCACTCCCTCCGAACTGACCCTCCCACAGTGCGGTTCTCCCTCAGCACTGACCTTCCCACAGTTCGGCACTCCCTCAGCACTGACCCTCTATCAGTGCGGTTCTCCCTCAGTACTGACCCTCCGACAGTGCGGCGCTCCCTCAGTACTGACCCTCCCACAGTGCGGCGCTCTCTTAGCACTGACGCTCCCACAGTGCGGCACTCCCACAGCACTAACGCTCCCACTGTGCCCCGCTCCCTCAGTACTGAACCTCCCACAGTGCGGCACTCCCTCAGTACTGACCCTCCGACAGTGCGGCGCTCCCTCAGCACTGACCCTCCCACAGTGCGCCGCTCCCTCAGTACTGACCCTCCCACAGTGCGGCACTCCCTCAGTCCTGACCCTCCGACAGTGCGGCACTCCCTCAGTACTGACCCTCCCACAGTGTGGGTCTCCCTCAGTACTGACCCTCAGACTGTGCGGCGCTCCCTCAGTACTGACCCTCCGACAGTGCGGCGCTCCCTCAGTACTGACCCTCCCACAGTGCGGTGCTCCCTCAGTTCTGACCCTCTGACAGTGCGGCACTCCCTCCGAACTTACCCTCCCACACTGCGGTTCTCCCTCAGCACTGACCTTCCCACAGTTCGGCACTCCCTCAGCACTGACCCTCTATCAGTGCGGTTCTCCCTCAGTACTGACCCTCCGACAGTGCGGCGCTCCCTCAGTACTGACCCTCCCACAGTGCGGCGCTCTCTCAGCACTGACGCTCCCACAGTGCGGCACTCCCACAGCACTAACGCTCCCACTGTGCCCCGCTCCCTCAGTACTGAACCTCCCACAGTGCGGCACTCCCTCAGTACTGAACCTCCCACAGTGCAGAGTTCCCTCAGTACTGACCCTCCTACAGTGCGGCGCTCCCTCAGTACTGACCCTCCGACAGTGCGGCACTCCCTCAGGACTGACCCTCCGTCAATGCGGCGCTCCCTCAGCACTGACCCTCCCACAGTGCGGCGCTCCCTCAGCACTGACGCTCCCACAGTGCGGCGCTCCCTCAGCACTGACCCTCCCACAGTGCGGCGGTCCCTCAGTACTCACCCTCAGACATTGCGGTGCTCACTCAGTACATACCCTCCGACAGTGCGGTGCTCCCTCAGTTCTGACCCTCCGACAGTGCGGCACTCCCTCAGTACGGACCCACGGACAGTGCAGCGCTCCCTCAGTACTGACAATCCGACAGTGCGGCACTCCCTCAGTACTGACCCTCCGACAGTGCAGCGCTCCCTCAGTACTGACAATCCGACAGTGCGGCATTCCCTCAGTACTGACCCTCCGACAGTGCGGCGCTCCCTCAGTACTGACCCTCCCACAGTGCGACACTCCCTCAGTACTGACCCTCCCAGAGTGCGGCGCTCCCTCAGTACGGACCCACGGACAGTGCAGCGCTCCCTCAGCTAGGACACTCCGACAGTGCGGCGCTCCCTCAGTACTGACCCTCCCACAGTGCGGCGCTCCCTCAGTGATGACCCTCCGACAGTGGGGATCTCCGTCAGTACTGAACCTCCCACAGTGCGGCACTCCCGCAGTACTGACCCTCCGACAGTGCGGCTCTCCATCAGTACTGACCCTCCCACAGTGCGGCGCTCCCTCAGCACTGACGCTCCCACAGTGCGGCGCTCCCTCAGTACTGATCCTCCGACAGTGCGGTTCTCCCTCAGTTCTGACCTTCCCACAGTTCGGGACTCCCTCAGCACTGACCCTCTGTCAGTGCGGCGCTCCCTCAGTACAGACCCTCCGACAGTGCAGCGCTCCCTCAGTACTGACCCTCTGACAGTGCGGTGCTCCCTCAGTACTGACCCTCCCACAGTGCGGCGCTCCCTCAGTACTGACCCTCCCACAGTGCGGCGCTCCCTCAGTGCTGACCCACCGACAGTGCAGTGCTCCCTCAGTAATGACCCACCGACAGTGCGGCGCTCCCTCAGTACTGACTCTCCGATAGTGCGGCACTCCCTCAGTACTGACTCTCCGACAGTGCAGCGCTCCCTCAGTACTGACCCTCCAACAGTGCGGTGCTCCCTCAGTACTGACCCTCCCACAGTGCGACACAACCTCAGTACTGACCCTCCGGCAGTGCGGCGCTCACTCAGCAATGATCCTCCGACAGTGCGGCACTCCCTCAGCGCTGACCCTCCCACAGTGCGACACTCCCTCAGTACTGACCCTCCGGCAGTGCGGCGCTCACTCAGCAATGATCCTCCGACAGTGCGGCACTCCCTCAGTACTGACCCTCCCACAGTGCGACACTCCCTCAGTACTGACCCTCCGACAGTGCGGCGCTCACTCAGCAATGATCCTCCGACAGTACAGCGCTTCATCAGTACTGACCTTCCGACAGTGCGGCACTCCATCAGCACTGACCCTCTGACAGTGCGGCGCTCCCTCAGTACTGACCCTCTGACAGTGCAATGATCCCTCAGCACTGACCATCCCACAGTGCGGCGCTCCCTCAGTACTGACCCTCCGACAGTGCGGCGCTCCATCAGTACTGACCCTCCGACAGTGCGGCGCTCCCTCAGTACTCACCCTCCGAGAGTGCGGTACTCCCTCAGTTCTGACCCACCGACAGTGCGGCACTCCCTCAGTACTGACCCTCGGACAGTGCAGCGCTCCCTCAGTACTGACCCACGGACAGTGCAGCGATCCCTCAGTACTGACCCTCCGACAGTGCGGCGCTCCCTCAGTACTGACCCTCTGATAGTGCGGCACTCCCTCAGTCCTGACCCTCTGACAGTGCGGCGATCCCTCAGGACTGACACTCCGACTATGCGGCGCTCCCTCAGTATTGAACCTCCGACAGTGCGGAGCTCCCTCAGCACTGACCCTCCCACAGTGCGGCACTCCCTCACTACTGACCCTCGGACAGTGCGGCGCTCCCTCAGTACTGACCCACGGACAGTGCAGCCTTCCCTCAGTACTGACACTCCGACAGTGCGCACTCCCTCAGTACTGACCCTCCCACAGTGTGGCACTCCCTCAGTACTGATCCTCCCACAGTGCGGTGCTCCCTCAGTACTGACCATCCCACAGTGCGGCACTCCCTCAGCACTGACCCTCCCACAGTGCGGCTCTCCCTCAGTACTGACCCTCCGACAATGCGGCGCTCCCTCAGTACTGACCCTCCCACAGTGCGGCGCTCCCTCAGCACTGACCCTCCCACAGTGCGGTTCTCCCTCAGTACTGACCCTCCCACAGTGTGGTCCTCCCTCAGTACTGACCCTCCCACAGTGCGGGCTCCCTCAGTTCTGGCCCTCTGACAGAGCGGCACTCCCTCAGCACTGACCCTCCCACAGTGCGGCTCTCCCTCAGTACTGACCCTCCGACAATGCGGCGCTCCCTCAGTACTGACCCTCCCACAGTGCGGCGCTCCCTCAGCACTGACCCTCCCACAGTGCGGCTCTCCCTCAGTACTGACCCTCCCACAGTGCGGCACTCCCTCAGTACTGACCCTCCCACAGTGCAGCACGCCCTCAGTGCTGACCCTCCGACAGGGCGGCACTCCCTCAGCACTGACCCTCCCACAGTGCGGCACTCCCTCAGTACTGACCCTCCGACAGTGCGGCGGTCCCTCCGAACTGACCCTCCCACAGTGCGGTCCTCCCTCAGTACTGACCTTCCCACAGTTCGGCACTCCCTCAGCACTGACCCTCTATCAGTGCAGTTCTACCTCAGTACTGACCCTCTGTCAGTGCGGCGCCCCCTCAGTACTGAGCCTCCGACAGTGCGGCGCTCCCTCAGTACTGATCCTCCCACAGTGCGGTGCTCCCTCAGTACTGACCATCCCACAGTGCGGCACTCCCTCAGCACTGACCCTCCCACAGTGTGGCTCTCCCTTAGTACTGACCCTCCCACAGTGCGGCGCTCCCTCAGCACTGACCCTCCCACAGTGCGGCTCTCCCTCAGTACTGACCCTCCCACAGTGTGGTCCTCCCTCAGCACTGACCCTCCCACAGTGCGGGCTCCCTCAGTTCTGGCCCTCTGACAGAGCGGCGCTCCCTCAGTACTGACCCTCCCACAGTGGGGCGCTCCCTCAGCACTGACCCTCCGACATTGCGGCTCTCCCTCAGTACTGACCCTCCGACAATGCGGCGCTCCCTCAGTACTGACCCTCCCACAGTGCGGCGCTCCCTCAGCACTGACCCTCCCACAGTGCGGCTCTCCCTCAGTACTGACCCTCCCACAGTGTGGTCCTCCCTCAGTACTGACCCTCCCACAGTGCAGCACGCCCTCAGTGCTGACCCTCCGACAGGGCGGCACTCCCTCAGCACTGACCCTCCCACAGTGCGGCACTCCCTCAGTACTGACCCTCCGTCAGTGCGGCCCTCCCTCAGTACTGACCTTCCCACAGTTCGGCACTCCCTCAGCACTGACCCTCTATCAGTGCGGCGCCCCCTCAGTACTGAGCCTCCGACAGTGCGGCGCTCCCTCAGTACTGACCCTCCGACAGTGCGGCGCTCCCTCAGTACTGACCCTCCGACAGTGCGGCGCTCCCTCAGTACTCACCCTCCGAGAGTGCGGTACTCCCTCAGCACTGACTCTCTGACAGTGCGGCACTCGGTCAGTACTGATCTTCCCACAGTGCGGCGCTCCCTCAGTACTGACCCTCCGTCAGTGCGGCCCTCCCTCAGTACTGACCTTCCCACAGTTCGGCACTCCCTCAGCACTGACCCTCTATCAGTGCAGTTCTACCTCAGTACTGACCCTCTGTCAGTGCGGCGCCCCCTCAGTACTGAGCCTCCGACAGTGCGACACTCCCTCAGTACTGACCCTCGGACAGTGCAGCGCTCCCTCAGTACTGACCCACGGACAGTGCAGCGCTCCCTCAGTACTGACCCTCCGACAGTGCGGCGCTTCCTCAGTACTGACCCTCCCACAGTGCGGCGCTCCCTCAGTACTGACCCTCTGATAGTGCGGCACTCCCTCAGTCCTGACCCTCTCACAGTGCGGCGCTCCCTCAGCACTGACGCTCCCACAGTGCGGCGCTCCCTCAGTACTGATCCTCCCACAGTGCGGCACTCCCTCAGTACTGACCCTCCGACACTGCGGCGCTCCCTCAGCACTGACGCTCCCACAGTGCGGCGCTCCCTCAGTACTGACCCGGTGACTGTGCGGCGCTCCCTCAGTACTGACCCTCCCACAGTGCGGTGCTCCCTCAGTACTGATCCTCCGACAGTGCGGTTCTCCCTCAGTTCTGACCTTCCCACAGTTCGGGACTCCCTCAGCACTGACCCTCTGTCAGTGCGGCGCTCCCTCAGTACAGACCCTCCGACAGTGCAGCGCTCCCTCAGTACTGACCCTCCGACAGTGCGGTGCTCCCTCAGTACTGACCCTCCCACAGTGCGGCGCTCCCTCAGTGCTGACCCCCCGACAGTGCGGTTCTCCCTCAGTACTGACCCTCCCACAGTGCGGCGCTCCCTCAGTGCTGACCCCCCGACAGTGCGGTTCTCCCTCAGTACTGACCCTCCGACAGTGCGGTTCTCCCTCAGTACTGACCCTCCCACAGTGCGGCGCTCCCTCAGTACTGACCCTCCCACAGTGCGGCGCTCCCTCAGTGCTGACCCACGGACAGTGCAGTGCTCCCTCAGTAATGACCCACCGACAGTGCGGCGCCCCCTCAGTACTGACCCTCCCACAGTGCGGCGCTCCCTCAGTACTGACCCTCCAACAGTGCGGTGCTCCCTCAGTACTGACTCTCCGACAGTGCAGCGCTCCCTCAGTACTGACCCTCCAACAGTGCGGTGCTCCCTCAGTACTGACCCTCTATCAGTGCGGCGCTCCCTCAGTACTGACCCTCCCACAGTGCGACACTCCCTCAGTACTGACCCTCCGACAGTGCGGCGCACCCTCAGCAATGATCCTCCGACAGTGCGGCACTCCCTCAGTACTGACCTTCCGACAGTGCGGCGCTCCCTCAGTACTCACCCTCCGAGAGTGCGGTACTCCCTCAGTTCTGACGCACCGACAGTGCGATGCTCCCTCAGCACTGACCCTCTGACAGTGCGGCACTCGGTCAGTACTGACCTTCCCACAGTGCGGCACTCCCTCAGTACTGACCCTCGGACAGTGCAGCGCTCCCTCAGTACTGACCCACGGACAGTGCAGCGATCCCTCAGTACTGACCCTCCGACAGTGCGTCACTCCTTCAGCACTGACCCTCCGACAGTGCGTCACTCCTTCAGCACTGACGCTCCGACATTGCGGCGCTTCCTCAGTACTGACCCTCCCACAGTGCGGCGCTCCCTCAGTACTGGCCCTCTGATAGTGCGGCACACCCTCAGTCCTGACCCTCTGACAGTGCGGCGATCCCTCAGGACTGACCCTCCCACAGTGCGATTCTCGCTCAGTACTGACCCTCCCACAGTGCGGCACTCCCTCAGTACTGACCCTCGGACAGTGCGGCGCTCCCTCAGTACTGACCCTCCCTCAGTGCGGAGCTCCCTCAGTACTGACCCTCCCACAGTGCGGTGCTCCCTCAGTACTGACGCTCCCACAGTGCGGCGCTCCCTCAGTACTGACCCTCCGACAGTGCGCACTCCCTCAGTACTGACCCTCCGACAGTGCGGCGCTCCCTCAGTACTGACCCTCCCTCAGTGCGGTGCTCCCTCAGTACTGACCCTCCCACAGTGCGGTGCTCCCTCAGTACTGACGCTCCCACAGTGCGGAGCTCCCTCAGTACTGACCCTCCCACAGTGCGGTGCTCCCTCAGTACTGACCCTCCCACAGTGCGGTGCTCCCTCAGTACTGACCCTCCGACAGCGCGGCGCTCCCTCAGTACTGACCCTCTGACAGTGCGGCGCTCCCTCAGTACTGACCCTCCGACAATGCGGCGCTCCCTCAGTACTGACCCTCCCAAAGTGCGGCGCTCCCTCAGCACTGACCCTCCCACAGTGCGGCTCTCCCTCAGTCCTGACCCTCCCACAGTGTGGTGCTCCCTCAGTACTGACCCTCCCACAGTGCAGCACGCCCTCAGTGCTGACCCTCCGACAGGGCGGCACTCCCTCAGCACTGACCCTCCCACAGTGCGGCACTCCCTCAGTACTGACCCTCCCACAGTGCGGGCTCCCTCAGTTCTGGCCCTCTGACAGAGCGGCACTACCTCCGAACTGACCCTCCCACAGTGCGGTTCTCCCTCAGTACTGACCTTCCCACAGTTCGGCACTCCCTCAGCACTGACCCTCTATCAGTGCAGTTCTACCTCAGTACTGACCCTCTGTCAGTGCGGCGCCCCCTCAGTACTGACCCTCCGACAGTGCGGCACTCCCTCAGTACTGACCCTCCGACAGTGCGGCACTCCCTCAGCACTGACGCTCCCACAGTGCGGCGCTCCCTCAGTACTGAATCTCCCACAGTGCGGCACTCCCTCAGTACTGACCCTCCGACAGTGCGGCACTCCCTCAGTACTGACCCTCCCACAGTGCGGCGCTCCCTCAGCACTGACGCTCACACAGTGCGGCGCTCCCTCAGTACTGACCCTCCAACAGTGCGGCACTCCTTCAGTACTGACCCTCCGACAGTGCGGCGCTCCCTCAGCACTGACCCTCCCACAGTGCGGCACTCCCTCAGTACTGACCTTCCCACAGTTCGGCACTCCCTCAGCACTCTCCGACAATGCGGCGCTCCCTCAGCACTGACGCTCCCACAGTGCGGCGCTCCCTCAGCACTGACCCTCGCACAGTGCGGCGGTCCCTCAGTACTCACCCTCAGACATTGCGGTGCTCACTCAGTACATACCCTCCGACAGTGCGGTGCTCCCTCAGTTCTGACCCTCCGACAGTGCGGCACTCCCTCAGTACGGACCCACGGACAGTGCAGCGCTCCCTCAGTACTGACACTCCGACAGTGCGGCACTCCCTCAGCACTGACCCTCCGACAGTGCGGCACTCCCTCAGTGATGACCCTCCCACAGTGGGGATCTCCGTCAGTACTGAACCTCCCACAGTGCGGCACTCCCGCAGTACTGACCCTCCGACAGTGCGGCTCTCCATCAGTACTGAACCTCTCACAGTGCGGCGCTCCCTCAGTACTGATCCTCCCACAGTGCGGCACTCCCTCAGTACTGACCCTCCGACACTGCGGCGCTCCCTCAGCACTGACGCTCCCACAGTGCGGCGCTCCCTCAGTACTGACCCGGTGACTGTGCGGCACTCCCTCAGCAATGATCCTCCCACAGTACGGCGCTCCCTCAGTCCTGACCCTCCGACAGTGCGGCGCTCCCTCAGTACTGACCCTCCCACACTGCGGCGCTCCCTCAGTACTGGCCCTCTGACAGTGCGGCGCTCCCTCAGTACTGACCCTCCGACAGTGCGGCGCTCCCTCAGTACTGACCCTCCCACAGTGCGGCGCTCCCTCAGCACTGACCCTCCCACAGTGCGGCTCTCCCTCAGTACTGACCCTCCCACAGTGCGGTGCTCCCTCAGTACTGACCCTCCCACAGTGCAGCACGCCCTCAGTGCTGACCCTCCGACAGGGCGGCACTCCCTCAGCACTGACCCTCCCACAGTGCGGCACTCCCTCAGTACTGACCCTCCGACAGTGCCGTGCTCCCTCAGCACTGACGCTCCCACAGTGCGCCGCTCCCTCAGTACTGAATCTCCCACAGTGCGGCACTCCCTCAGTACTGACCCTCCCACAGTGCGGCGCTCCCTCAGCACTGACGCTCACACAGTGCGGCGCTCCCTCAGTACTGACCCTCCAACAGTGCGGCACTCCTTCAGTACTGACGCTCCTACAGTGCGGCGCTCCCTCAGCACTGACCCTCCCACAGTGCGGCACTCCCTCAGTACTGACCTTCCCACAGTTCGGCACTCCCTCAGCACTGACCCTCTATCAGTGCGGTTCTCCCTCAGCACTGTCCCTCTGACTGTGCGGCGCTCCCTTAGTACTGACCCTCCGACAGTGCGGCGCTCCCTCAGTACTGACCCTCCGACAGTGCGGCTCTCGCTCAGTACTGACCCTCCCACAGTGCGGCGCTCCCTCAGCACTGACGCTCCCACAGTGCGGCGCTACCTCAGTACTGATCCTCCCACAGTGCGGCACTCCCTCAGGACTGACCCTCCGACAATGCGGCGCTCCCTCAGCACTGACCCTCCCACAGTGCGGCGCTCCCTCAGCACTGACACTCCCACAGTGCGGCGCTCCCTCAGCACTGACCCTCCCACAGTGCGGCGGTCCCTCAGTACTCACCCTCAGACATTGCGGTGCTCACTCAGTACATACCCTCCGACAGTGCGGTGCTCCCTCAGTTCTGACCCTCCGACAGTGAGGCACTCCCTCAGCTAGGACACTCCGACAGAGCGGCGCTCCCTCAGTACTGACCCTCCGACAGTGCGGCGCTCCCTCAGTACTGACCCTCCGACAGTGCGGCGCTCCCTCAGTACTGACCCTCCCACAGTGCGGCGCTCCCTCAGTGATGACCCTCCGACAGTGGGGATCTCCGTCAGTACTGATCCTCCCACAGTGCGGCACTCCCTCAGTACTGACCCTCCGACACTACGGCGCTCCCTCAGCACTGACGCTCCCACAGTGCGGCGCTCCCTCAGTACTGACCCGGTGACTGTGCGGCACTCCCTCAGCAATGATCCTCCCACAGTACGGCGCTCCCTCAGTCCTGACCCTCCGACAGTGCGGCGCTCCCTCAGTACTGACCCTCCCACAGTGCGGCGCTCCCTCAGGACTGACACTCCGACTGTGCGGCGCTCCCTCAGTACTGACCCTCCGACAGTGCAGCGCTCCCTCAGTACTGACCCTCCGACAGTGCAGCGCTCCCTCAGTGATGACCCTCCGACAGTGCGGCGCTCCCTCAGTACTGACCCTCCGACAGTGCAGCGCTCCCTCAGTACTGACCCTCCCACAGTGCGGTGCTCCCTCACTACAGACCCTCCCACAGTGCGGTGCTCCCTCACTACTGACCCTCCCACAGTGCGGTGCTCCCTCAGTACTGACACTCTGACAGTGCGGCGCTCCCTTTGCAATGATCCTCCGACAGTGCGGTGCTCCCTCAGTGATGACCCTCCGACAGTGCGGTTCTCCCTCTGCACTTACCCTCCCACAGTGCGGTGCTCCCTCAGCACTGACCCTCCGACAGTGCGGCGCTCCCTCAGCACTGACCCTCCCACAGTGCGCCGCTCCCTCAGTACTGACCCTCCCACAGTGCGGCACTCCCTCAGTCCTGACCCTCCGACAGTGCGGCACTCCCTCAGTACTGACCCTCCCACAGTGTGGGGCTCCCTCAGTACTGACTCTCCGACTGTGCGGCGCTCCCTCAGTACTGACCCTCCGACAGTGCTACGCTCCCTCAGTACTGACCCTCCCACAGTGCGGAGCTCCCTCAGCACTGACGCTCCCACAGTGCGGCACTCCCTCAGTACTGACCCTCCCACAGTGCGGTGCTCCCTCAGTTCTGACCCTCTGACAGTGCGGCACTCCCTCCGAACTGACCCTCCCACAGTGCGGTTCTCCCTCAGCACTGACCTTCCCACAGTTCGGCACTCCCTCAGCACTGACCCTCTATCAGTGCGGTTCTCCCTCAGTACTGACCCTCCGACAGTGCGGCGCTCCCTCAGTACTGACCCTCCCACAGTGCGGCGCTCTCTCAGCACTGACGCGCCCACAGTGCGGCACTCCCACAGCACTAACGCTCCCACTGTGCCCCGCTCCCTCAGTACTGAACCTCCCACAGTGCGGCACTCCCTCAGTACTGACCCTCCGACAGTGCGGCGCTCCCTCAGCACTGACCCTCCCACAGTGCGCCGCTCCCTCAGTACTGATCCTCCCACAGTGCGGCACTCCCTCAGTCCTGACCCTCCGACAGTGTGGCACTCCCTCAGTACTGACCCTCCCACAGTGTGGGGCTCCCTCAGTACTGACCCTCCGACTGTGCGGCGCTCCCTCAGTACTGACCCTCCGACAGTGCGGCGCTCCCTCAGTACTGACCCTCCCACAGTGCGGAGCTCCCTCAGCACTGACGCTCCCACAGTGCGGCGCTCCCTCAGTACTCACCCTCCCACAGTGCGGTGCTCCCTCAGTTCTGACCCTCTGACAGTGCGGCACTCCCTCCGAACTGACCCTCCCACAGTGCGGTTCTCCCTCAGCACTGACCCTCTATCAGTGCGGTTCTCCCTCAGTACTGACCCTCCGACAGTGCGGCGCTCCCTCAGTACTGACCCTCCCACAGTGCGGCGCTCTCTCAGCACTGACGCTCCCACAGTGCGGCACTCCCACAGCACTAACGCTCCCACTGTGCCCCGCTCCCTCAGTACTGAACCTCCCACAGTGCGGCACTCCCTCAGTACTGAACCTCCCACAGTGCAGCGTTCCCTCAGTACTGACCCTCCTACAGTGCGGCGCTCCCTCAGTACTGACCCTCCGACAGTGCGGCACTCCCTCAGGACTGACCCTCCGTCAATGCGGCGCTCCCTCAGCACTGACCCTCCCACAGTGCGGCGCTCCCTCAGCACTGACGCTCCCACAGTGCGGCGCTCCCTCAGCACTGACCCTCCCACAGTGCGGCGGTCCCTCAGTACTCACCTTCAGACATTGCGGTGCTCACTCAGTACATACCCTCCGACAGTGCGGTGCTCCCTCAGTTCTGACCCTCCGACAGTGCGGCGCTCCCTCAGTACTGACCCTCCGACAGTGCGGCGCTCCCTCAGTACTGACCCTCCCGCAGTGTGGCACTCCCTCAGTACTGACCCTCTCACAGTGCAGCACTCCCTCAGTACTGACCCTCCCACAGTGCGGCGCTCCCTCAGTGATGACCCTCCGACACTGCGGCGCTCCCTCAGCACTGACGCTCCCACAGTGCGGCGCTCCCTCAGTACTGACCCGGTGACTGTGCGGCACTCCCTCAGTACTGACCCTCCCACAGTGCGGTGCTCCCTCAGTACTGACCCTCCCACAGTGCGGTTCTCCCTCAGTTCTGACCTTCCCACAGTTCGGGACTCCCTCAGCACTGACCCTCTGTCAGTGCAGCGCTCCCTCAGTACTGACCCTCCGACAGTGCGGTGCTCCCTCAACACTGACCCTCCCACAGTGCGGTGCTCCCTCCGCACTGACCCTCCGACAGTGCGGCGCCAACTCAGAATTGACCCTCCGACAGTTCGGCGCTCCCTCAGTACTGACCCTCCGACAATGCGGCCCTCCCTCAGTGCTGACCATCCGACAATGCGGCGCTCCCTCAGTACTGACCCTCCGTCAATGCGGCACTCCCTCAGCACTGACGCTCCCACAGTGCGGCGCTCCCTCAGTACTGACCCTCCCACAGTGCGGCGCTCCCTCAGTACTGACCCTCCGACAGTGCGGCGCTCCCTCAGTACTCACCCTCAGACATTGCGGTGCTCACTCAGTACATACCCTCCGACTGTGCGGCGCTCCCTCAGTACTGACCCTCCGACATTACGGGGCTCCCTCAGTTCTGACCCTCCGACAGTGCGGCGCTCCCTCAGCACTGACGCTCCCACAGTGCGGCACTCCCTCAGCACTGACGCTCCCACAGTGCGGCGCTCCCTCAGTACTGACCCTCCCACAGTGCGGCGCTCCCTCAGTACTGACCCTCCCACAGTGCGGCGCTCCCTCAGTACTGACCCTCTGACAGTGCGGCGCTCCCTCAGCACTGACCCTCCGACAGTGCGGCTCTCCCTCAGTACTGACCCTCCCACAGTGCGGCACTCCCTAAGCACTGACGCTCCCACAGTGCGGCACTCCCTCAGCACTGACGCTCCCACAGTGCGGCGCTCCCTCAGTACTGAACCTCCGGCAGTGCGGACCTCCTTCAGCACTGACCCTCCCACAGTGCGGCACTCCCTCAGTACTGACCGTCCGACAATGCGGGCCTCCCTCAGCAATGACCCTCCGAAAGTGCGGTGATCCCTCAGCACTGACCCTCCAACAGTGTGGCACTCCCTCAGCACTGACCCTCCAACTGTGCGGTTCTCCCTCAGTACTGACCCTCCGACTGCACGGCGCTCCCTCACGACTGACCCTCCGACAGTGCGGCGCTCCCTCAGCACTGACACTCCCACAGTGCGGCGCTCCCTCAGCACTGACCCTCCCACAGTGCGGCGGTCCCTCAGTACTCACCCTCAGACATTGCGGTGCTCACTCAGTACATACCCTCCGACAGTGCGGTGCTCCCTCAGTTCTGACCCTCCGACAGTGAGGCACTCCCTCAGCTAGGACACTCCGACAGAGCGGCGCTCCCTCAGTACTGACCCTCCGACAGTGCGGCGCTCCCTCAGTACTGACCCTCCGACAGTGCGGCGCTCCCTCAGTACTGACCCTCCCACAGTGCGGCGCTCCCTCAGTGATGACCCTCCGACAGTGGGGATCTCCGTCAGTACTGATCCTCCCACAGTGCGGCACTCCCTCAGTACTGACCCTCCGACACTGCGGCGCTCCCTCAGCACTGACGCTCCCACAGTGCGGCGCTCCCTCAGTACTGACCCGGTGACTGTGCGGCACTCCCTCAGCAATGATCCTCCCACAGTACGGCGCTCCCTCAGTCCTGACCCTCCGACAGTGCGACGCTCCCTCAGTACTGACCCTCCCACAGTGCGGCGCTCCCTCAGGACTGACACTCCGACTGTGCGGCGCTCCCTCAGTACTGACCCTCCGACAGTGCAGCGCTCCCTCAGTACTGACCCTCCGACAGTGCAGCGCTCCCTCAGTGATGACCCTCCGACAGTGCGGCGCTCCCTCAGTACTGACCCTCCGACAGTGCAGCGCTCCCTCAGTACTGACCCTCCCACAGTGCGGTGCTCCCTCACTACAGACCCTCCCACAGTGCGGTGCTCCCTCACTACTGACCCTCCCACAGTGCGGTGCTCCCTCAGTACTGACACTCTGACAATGCGGCGCTCCCTTTGCAATGATCCTCCGACAGTGCGGTGCTCCCTCAGTGATGACCCTCCGACAGTGCGGTTCTCCCTCTGCACTTACCCTCCCACAGTGCGGTGCTCCCTCAGCACTGACCCTCCGACAGTGCGGCGCTCCCTCAGCACTGACCCTCCCACAGTGCGCCGCTCCCTCAGTACTGACCCTCCCACAGTGTGGGGCTCCCTCAGTACTGACCCTCCGACTGTGCGGCGCTCCCTCAGTACTGACCCTCCGACAGTGCGGCGCTCCCTCAGTACTGACCCTCCCACAGTGCGGAGCTCCCTCAGCACTGACGCTCCCACAGTGCGGCACTCCCTCAGTACTGACCCTCCCACAGTGCGGTGCTCCCTCAGTTCTGACCCTCTGACAGTGCGGCACTCCCTCCGAACTGACCCTCCCACAGTGCGGTTCTCCCTCAGCACTGACCTTCCCACAGTTCGGCACTCCCTCAGCACTGACCCTCTATCAGTGCGGTTCTCCCTCAGTACTGACCCTCCGACAGTGCGGTGCTCCCTCAGTACTGACCCTCCCACAGTGCGGCACTCCCACAGCACTAACGCTCCCACTGTGCCCCGCTCCCTCAGTACTGAACCTCCCACAGTGCGGCACTCCCTCAGTACTGAACCTCCCACAGTGCAGCGTTCCCTCAGTACTGACCCTCCTACAGTGCGGCGCTCCCTCAGTACTGACCCTCCGACAGTGCGGCACTCCCTCAGGACTGACCCTCCGTCAATGCGGCGCTCCCTCAGCACTGACCCTCCCACAGTGCGGCGCTCCCTCAGCACTGACGCTCCCACAGTGCGGCGCTCCCTCAGCACTGACCCTCCCACAGTGCGGCGGTCCCTCAGTACTCACCTTCAGACATTGCGGTGCTCACTCAGTACATACCCTCCGACAGTGCGGTGCTCCCTCAGTTCTGACCCTCCGACAGTGCGGCGCTCCCTCAGTACTGACCCTCCGACAGTGCGGCGCTCCCTCAGTACTGACCCTCCCGCAGTGTGGCACTCCCTCAGTACTGACCCTCTCACAGTGCAGCACTCCCTCAGTACTGACCCTCCCACAGTGCGGCGCTCCCTCAGTGATGACCCTCCGACACTGCGGCGCTCTCTCAGCACTGACGCTCCCACAGTGCGGCGCTCCCTCAGTACTGACCCGGTGACTGTGCGGCGCTCCCTCAGTACTGACCCTCCCACAGTGCGGTGCTCCCTCAGTACTGACCCTCCCACAGTGCGGTTCTCCCTCAGTTCTGACCTTCCCACAGTTCGGGACTCCCTCAGCACTGACCCTCTGTCAGTGCAGCGCTCCCTCAGTACTGACCCTCCGACAGTGCGGTGCTCCCTCAACACTGACCCTCCCACAGTGCGGTGCTCCCTCCGCACTGACCCTCCGACAGTGCGGCGCTACCTCAGCATTGACCCTCCGACAGTTCGGCGCTCCCTCAGTACTGACCCTCCGACAATGCGGCCCTCCCTCAGTGCTGACCATCCGACAATGCGGCGCTCCCTCAGTACTGACCCTCCGTCAATGCGGCACTCCCTCAGCACTGACGCTCCCACAGTGCGGCGCTCCCTCAGTACTGACCCTCCCACAGTGCGGCGCTCCCTCAGTACTGACCCTCCGACAGTGCGGCGCTCCCTCAGTACTCACCCTCAGACATTCCGGTGCTCACTCAGTACATACCCTCCGACTGTGCGGCGCTCCCTCAGTACTGACCCTCCGACATTACGGGGCTCCCTCAGTTCTGACCCTCCGACAGTGCGGCGCTCCCTCAGCACTGACGCTCCCACAGTGCGGCACTCCCTCAGCACTGACGCTCCCACAGTGCGGCGCTCCCTCAGTACTGACCCTCCCACAGTGCGGCGCTCCCTCAGTACTGACCCTCCCACAGTGCGGCGCTCCCTCAGCACTGACCCTCCGACAGTGCGGCTCTCCCTCAGTACTGACCCTCCCACAGTGCGGCACTCCCTAAGCACTGACGCTCCCACAGTGCGGCACTCCCTCAGCACTGACGCTCCCACAGTGCGGCGCTCCCTCAGTACTGAACCTCCGGCAGTGCGGACCTCCTTCAGCACTGACCCTCCCACAGTGCGGCACTCCCTCAGTACTGACCGTCCGACAATGCGGGCCTCCCTCAGCAATGACCCTCCGAAAGTGCGGTGATCCCTCAGCACTGACCCTCCAACAGTGTGGCACTCCCTCAGCACTGACCCTCCAACTGTGCGGTTCTCCCTCAGTACTGACCCTCCGACTGCACGGCGCTCCCTCACGACTGACCCTCCGACAGTGCGGCGCTCCCTCAGTACTGACCCTCCGACAGTGCGGTGCTCCCTCAGTACTGACCCTCCGACAGTGCGGCGGTCCCTCAGTACTGACCCTCTGACAGTGCGGTGCTCCCTCAGTACTGACCCTCCGACAGTGCGGCGCTCCCTCAGTACTGACCCTCCGAAAGTGCGGCGATCCCTCAGTATTGACCCTCCAACAGTGTGGCACTCCCACAGCTCTGATCCTCCCACAGTGCGGTGCTCCCTCAGTACTGAGCCTCTGACTGTGCGACACTCCCTCAGTGCTGACCCTCCGACAGTGCGGCACTCCATCACCACTGACACTCCGACAGTGCGGTGCTCCCTCAGTACTGACCCTCTGACAGTGCGACACTCCCTCAGTGCTGACCCTCCGACAGTGCGGCGGCCCCTCAGTACTGACCCTCCGCCAGTGCGGCGCTCCCTCAGCACTGACCCTCCGACAGTGAGGCGCTCCATCAGTACTGACCCTCCGACAGTGCGGCGCTCCCTCAGTACTGACCCTCCGACAGTGCGGCGCTCCCTCAGCACTGACCCTCCGACAGTGCAGCGCTCCTTCAGTACTGACCCTCCCACAGTGCGGCACTCCCTCAGTACTGACCCACGGACAGTGAAGCGCTCCCTCAGTACTGACCCTCGACAGTGCGGCGATCCCTCAGTACTGACCCTCCAACAGTGTGGCACTCCCTCAGCACTGACACTCCCACAGTGCAGTTCTCCCTCAGTACTGACCCTCCGACTGTACGGCGCTCCCTCAGTACTGACCCTCCGACAGTGCATCGCTCCCTCAGTACTGAACCTCCGACAGTGCGGCGGTCACTCAGTACTGACCCTCCGACAGTGCGGCGCTCCCTCAGTACTGACCCTCCGACAGTGCGACGCTCCCTCAGTTCAGACCCTCACACAGTGGGGCTCCCCCTCAGTACTGACCCTCCGAAAGTGCGGCGATCCCTCAGTACTGACCCTCCAACAGTGTGGCACTCCCTCAGCACTGACCCTCCCACAGTGCAGTTCTCCTTCAGCACTGACCCACCCACAGTGCGGCGCTCCCTCAGTACTGACCCTCCGACATTGCGGCGATCCCTCAGTACTGACCCTCCCACAGTGCAGTGCCCCCTCAGTACTGACCCTCCCACAGCGTGGCACTCCATCAGTACTGATCCGCTGACAGTGCGACACTCCCTCAGTGCTGACCCTCCGACAGTGCGGTGCTCCATCAGTACTGACCTTCCGACTGTGCGGCGCTCCCTCAACACTGACCCTCCCACAGTGCTGCGCTGCCTGAGTACTGCCCCTCCCACAGTGCAGTGCTCCCTCAGCACTGACCCTCCGACAGTGCGATGATCTCTCAGTGCTGACCCACCGACAGTGCGGCGCTACCTCAGCATTGACCCTCCGACAGTGCGGCGCTCCCTCAGTACTGATCCTCCGACAGTGCGGCGGTCCCTCAGTACTGACCCTCCCACAGTGCGGTGCTCCCTCAGAACTCACTCTCCGTCAGTGCGACGCACCCTCTGTACTGACCCTCTGACAGTGCGGCACTCCCTCAGTACTGACCCTCCGACAGTGCGATGCTCCCTCAGCACTGACGCTCCCACAGTGCGGCGCTCCCTCAGTACTGAACCTCCGACAGTGCGGCACTCCCTCAGCACTGACCCTCCCACAGTGAGGTTCTCCTTCAGTACTGACCCTCCGACAGTGCGCCGGTCCCTCAGTACTGACCCTCCGACAGTGCGGCGCTCCCTCAGTACTGACCCTCTGACTGTGCGGCGCTCCCTCAGCACTGACCTTCCGACAGTGCGGCGATCCCTCAGTACTGACCCACCGACAGTGTGATGCTCTCTCTGTACTGACCCTCCCACAGGGCGGCGCTCCCTCAGTACTGACCCTCTGACTGTGCGGCGCTCCCTCAGTACTGACCCTCTGACTGTGCGGCGCTCCCTCAGCACTGACCCTCCGACAGTGCGGCGCTCCCTCAGTACTGACCCTCTGACTGTGCGGCGCTCCCTCAGCACTGACCTTCCGACAGTGTGGCATTCCCACAGTACTGACCCTCCGACAGTGTGATGCTCTCTCTGTACTGACCCTCCCACAGGGCGGCGCTCCCTCAGTACTGACTCTCCGATACTGCGGCACTCCCTCAGCACTGACCCTCCCGCTGTGCGGTGCTCCCTCAGTACAGACCCTCTGACAGTGCGACACTTCCTCAGTGCTGACCCTCCGACAGTGCGGCACTCCCTCAGTACTGACCCTACGACAGTGCGGCGAACCCTCAGTACTGACCCTCAGCCATTGAGGTGCTCACTCAGTACATATCCTCCGACAGTGCGCCGATCCCTCAGTACTGACCCTCTGACAGTGCGCCGATCCCTCAGTACTGACCCTCAGCCATTGAGGTGCTCACTCAGTACATATCCTCCGACAGTGCGGCGCTCCCTCAGTACTGACCCACCGACAGTGCGCCGATCCCTCAGTGCTGACCCTCCGACAGTGTGGCGCTCCATCAGTACTGACCTTCCGACAGTGCGGCGCTCGCTCAGTACTGACCCTCCCACAGTGCGGCACTCCCTCAGTACTGACCCTCCCACAGTGCGGCGCTCCCTCAGTACTGACCTTCCGACAGTGCGGCGCTCCCTCAACAATGACCCTCCCACAGTGCTGCGCTCCCTGAGTACTGAGCCTCCGACAGTGCGGCACTCCATCAGTACTGACCCTCCCACAGTGCGTTGCTCCCTCAGTCCTGACCCTCTGACAGTGCAGCGCTCCCTCAGTGATGACCCTCCGACAGTGCGGAGCTCCCTCAGTGCTGACCCTCCGACAGTGCAGTGCTCCCTCAGCACTGGCCCTCCCACAGTGCGGTGCTCCCTCAGTACTGACACTTCGACAGTGCGGCGGTCCCTCAGTACTGACCCTCCGACAGTGCGGCGGTCTCTCAGTACTGACCCTCTGACAATGCGCCGATCCCTCAGCACTGACGCTCCCACAGTGCGTCGCTCCCTCAGTACTGAACCTCCGGCAGTGCGGACCTCCTTCAGCACTGACCCTCCCACAGTGCGGCACTCCCTCAGTACTGACCGTCCGACAATGCGGGCCTCCCTCAGCAATGACCCTCCGAAAGTGCGGTGATCCCTCAGCACTCACCCTCCAACAGTGTGGCACTCCCTCAGCACTGACCCTCCAACAGTGCGGTTCTCCCTCAGTACTGACCCTCCGACAGTGCGGTGCTCACTCAGTACTGACCCTCCGACAGTGCGGCGGTCCCTCAGTACTGACCCTCCGGCCGTGCGGCGCTCCCTCAGTCCTGACCCTCCGAAAGTGCGGCGATCCCTCGGTACTGACCCTCCAACAGTGTGGCGCTCCCTCAGTACTGAACCTCTGACTGTGCGACACTCCCTCAGTGCTGACCCTCCGACAGTGCGGCACTCCCTCACCACTGACCCTCCGACAGTGCGGTGCTCCCTCAGTACTGACCCTCTGACAGTGCGACACTCCCTCAGTGCTGACCCTCCGACAGTGCGGCGGCCCCTCAGCACTGACCCTCCGACAGTGAGGCGCTCCCTCAGTACTGACCCTCCGACAGTGCGGCGCTCCCTCAGTACTGACCCTCCGACAGTGCGGCGCTCCCTCAGCACTGACCCTCCGACAGTGCAGCGCTCCTTCAGTACTGACCCTCCCACAGTGCGGCACTCCCTCAGTACTGACCCACGGACAGTGAAGCGCTCCCTCAGTACTGACCCTCCGACAGTGCGGCGATCCCTCAGTACTGACCCTCCAACAGTGTGGCACTCCCTCAGCACTGACACTCCCACAGTGCAGTTCTCCCTCAGTACTGACCCTCCGACTGTACGGCGCTCCCTCAGTACTGACCCTCCGACAGTGCATCGCTCCCTCAGTACTGAACCTCCGACAGTGCGGCGGTGACTCAGTACTGACCCTCCGACAGTGCGGCGCTCCCTCAGTACTGACCCTCCGACAGTGCGGCGCTCCCTCAGTACTGACCCTCCGAAAGTGCGGCGATCCCTCAGTACTGACCCTCCAACAGTGTGGCACTCCCTCAGCACTGACCCTCCCACAGTGCAGTTCTCCTTCAGCACTGACCCACCCACAGTGCGGCGCTCCCTCAGTACTGACCCTCCGACATTGCGGCGATCCCTCAGTACTGACCCTCCCACAGTGCAGTGCCCCCTCAGTACTGACCCTCCCACAGCGTGGCACTCCATCAGTACTGATCCGCTGACAGTGCGACACTCCCTCAGTGCTGACCCTCCGACAGTGCGTTGCTCCATCAGTACTGACCTTCCGACTGTGCGGCGCTCCCTCAACACTGACCCTCCCACAGTGCTGCGCTGCCTGAGTACTGCCCCTCCCACAGTGCAGTGCTCCCTCAGCACTGACCCTCCGACAGTGCGATGATCTCTCAGTGCTGACATACCGACAGTGCGGCGCTACCTCAGCATTGACCCTCCGACAGTGCGGCGCTCCCTCAGTACTGATCCTCCGACAGTGCGGCGGTCCCTCAGTACTGACCCTCCCACAGTGCGGTGCTCCCTCAGAACTCACTCTCCGTCAGTGCGACGCACCCTCTGTACTGACCCTCTGACAGTGCGGCACTCCCTCAGTACTGACCCTCCGACAGTGCGATGCTCCCTCAGCACTGACGCTCCCACAGTGCGACGCTCCCTCAGTACTGAACCTCCGACAGTGCGGCACTCCCTCAGCACTGACCCTCCCACAGTGAGGTTCTCCTTCAGTACTGACCCTCCGACAGTGCGCCGGTCCCTCAGTACTGACCCTCCGACAGTGCGGCGCTCCCTCAGTACTGACCCTCTGACTGTGCGGCGCTCCCTCAGCACTGACCTTCCGACAGTGCGGCGATCCCTCAGTACTGACCCACCGACAGTGTGATGCTCTCTCTGTACTGACCCTCCCACAGGGCGGCGCTCCCTCAGTACTGACCCTCTGACTGTGCGGCGCTCCCTCAGTACTGACCCTCTGACTGTGCGGTGCTCCCTCAGCACTGACCCTCCGACAGTGCGGCGCTCCCTCAGTACTGACCCTCTGACTGTGCGGCGCTCCCTCAGCACTGACCTTCCGACAGTGTGGCATTCCCACAGTACTGACCCTCCGACAGTGTGATGCTCTCTCTGTACTGACCCTCCCACAGGGCGGTGCTCCCTCAGTACAGACCCTCTGACAGTGCGACACTTCCTCAGTGCTGACCCTCCGACAATGCGGCACTCCCTCAGTACAGACCCTACGACAGTGCGGCGAACCCTCAGTACTGACCCTCAGCCATTGAGGTGCTCACTCAGTACATATCCTCCGACAGTGCGCCGATCCCTCAGTACTGACCCTCTGACAGTGCGCCGATCCCTCAGTACTGACCCTCAGCTATTGAGGTGCTCACTCAGTACATATCCTCCGACAGTGCGGCGCTCCCTCAGTACTGACCCACCGACAGTGCGCCGATCCCTCAGTGCTGACCCTCCGACAGTGTGGCGCTCCATCAGTACTGACCTTCCGACAGTGCGGCGCTCGCTCAGTACTGACCCTCCCACAGTGCGGCACTCCCTCAGTACTGACCCTCCCACAGTGCGGCGCTCCCTCAGTACTGACCTTCCGACAGTGCGGCGCTCCCTCAACAATGACCCTCCCACAGTGCTGCGCTCCCTGAGTACTGAGCCTCCGACAGTGCGGCACTCCATCAGTACTGACCCTCCCACAGTGCGGTGCTCCCTCAGTCCTGACCCTCTGACAGTGCAGCGCTCCCTCAGTGATGACCCTCCGACAGTGCGGAGCTCCCTCAGTGCTGACCCTCCGACAGTGCAGTGCTCCCTCAGCACTGGCCCTCCCACAGTGCGGTGCTCCCTCAGTACTGACACTTCGACAGTGCGGCGGTCCCTCAGTACTGACCCTCCGACAGTGCGGCGGTCTCTCAGTACTGACCCTCTGACAATGCGCCGATCCCTCAGTACTGACCCTCCGACAGTGCGGCGCTCCCTCAGTACTGACCCTCTGACAATGCGCCGATCCCTCAGCACTGACCCTCTGACAGTGCGGCGCTCCCTCAGTACTGACCCTCCGACAGTGCGGCGCTCCCTCACCACTGACCCTCCCACAGTGCGGCACTCCCTCTGTACTGACCCTCTGACAGTGCGGCACTCGCTCAGTACTGACCCTCGGACAGTGCGGCGCTCCCTCAGTACTGAACCTCCGACAGTGCGGAGCTCCCTCAGTACTGACCCTATAACAGTGTGGCGCTCCCTCAGTGCTGACCCTCCGACAGTGCGGAGTACCCTCCGAACTGACCCTCCGACAGTGCGGTTCTCCCTCAGCACTGGCCCTCCGACAGTGCGGCGCTCCCTCAGCAGTGACCCTCCGACAGTGCGGCGCACCCTCAGTACTGACCCTCCGGCAGTGCGGCGCTCCCTCAGTACTGACCCTCCGACAGTGCGGCGCTCCCTCAGTACTGACCCTCCCACAGTGCGGTGCTCCCTCAGTACTGACCCTCCGGCAGTGCGGCGCTCCCTCAGTACTGACCCTCCGACAGTGCGGCGCTCTCTCAGTACTGACCCTCCGACAGTGCGGCGCTCTCTCAGTACTGACCCTCCGGCCGTGCGCCGCTCCCTCAGTACTGACCCTCCGACAGTGCGGCACTCCCTCACCACTGACCCTCCGACAGTGCGGTGCTCCCTCAGTACTGACCCTCTGACTGTGCGACACTCCCTCAGTGCTGACCCTCCGACAGTGCGGCACTCCCTCACCACTGACCCTCCGACAGTGCGGTGCTCCCTCAATACTGACCCTCTGACAGTGCGACACTCCCTCAGTGCTGACCCTCCGACAGTGTGGCGCTCCATCAGTACTGACCCTCTGACAGTGCGACACTCCCTCAGTGCTGACCCTCCGACAGTGTGGCACTCCATCAGTACTGACCTTCCGACAGTGCGGCGCTCCCTCAACAATGACCCTCCCACAGTGCTGCGCTCCCTGGGTACTGAGCCTCCGACAGTGCGGCACTCCATCAGTACTGACCCTCCCACTGTGCGGTGCTCCCTCAGTCCTGACCCTCTGACAGTGCGGAGCTCCCTCAGTGCTGACCCTCCGACAGTGCAGTGCTCCCTCAGCACTGGCCCTCCCACAGTGCGGTGCTCCCTCAGTACTGACACTTCGATAGTGCGGCGGTCCCTCAGTACTGACCCTCCGACAGTGCGGCGGTCTCTCAGTACTGACCCTCTGACAATGCGCCGATCCCTCAGTACTGACCCTCCGACAGGGCGGCGCTCCCTCAGTGCTGACCCTCTGACAGTGCGGCGCTCCCTCAGTACTGACCCTCCGACAGTGCGGCGCTCCCTCACCACTGACCCTCCCAAAGTGCGGCACTCCCTCTGTACTGACGCTCCCACAGTGCGGCGCTCCCTCAGTACTGAACCTCCGACAGTGCGGCACTCCCTCAGCACTGACCCTCCCACAGTGCGGTTCTCCTTCAGTACTGACCCTCCGACAGTGCGCCGGTCCCTCAGTACTGACCCTCCGACAGTGCGGCGCTCCCTCAGTACTGACCCTCTGACTGTGCGGCGCTCCCTCAGCACTGACCGTCCGACAGTGCGGCGATCCCTCAGTACTGACCCACCGACAGTGTGATGCTCTCTCTGTACTGACCCTCCCACAGGGCGGCGCTCCCTCAGTACTGACCCTCTGACTGTGCGGCGCTCCCTCAGCACTGACCCTCCGACAGTGCGGCGCTCCCTCAGTACTGACCCCCTGACTGTGCGGCGCTCCCTCAGCACTGACCTTCCGACAGTGTGGCATTCCCACAGTACTGACCCTCCGACAGTGTGATGCTCTCTCTGTACTGACCCTCCCACAGGGCGGCGCTCCCTCAGTACTGACTCTCCGATACTGCGGCACTCCCTCAGCACTGACCCTCCCGCTGTGCGGTGCTCCCTCAGTACAGACCCTCTGACAATGCGGCGCTCCCTCAGTACTGACCCGACGACAGTGCGGCAATACCTCAGCACTGACCCTCTGACAGTGCGCCGAACCCTCAGTACTGACCCTCAGCCATTCAGGTGCTCACTCAGTACATATCCTCCGACAGTGCGCCGATCCCTCAGTACTGACCCTCTGACAGTGCGCCGATCCCTCAGTACTGACCCTCAGCCATTGAGGTGCTCACTCAGTACATATCCTCCGACAGTGCGGCTCTCCCTCAGCAGTGACCCTCCGGCAGTGCGGCGCTCCCTCAGTACTGACCCTCCGACAGTGCGGCGCTCTCTCAGTACTGACCCTCCGACAGTGCGGCGCTCCCTCAGTACTGACCCTCCGAAAGTGCGGCGATCCCTCAGTACTGACCCTCCAACAGTGTGGCACTCCCACAGCTCTGATCCTCCCACAGTGCGGTGCTCCCTCAGTACTGACCCTCCGACAGTGCGGCACTCCCTCACCACTGACCCTCCGACAGTGCGGTGCTCCCTCAGTACTGACCCTCTGACTGTGCGACACTCCCTCAGTGCTGACCCTCCGACAGTGCGGCACGCCCTCACCACTGACCCTCCGACAGTGCGGTGCTCCCTCAGTACTGACCCTCTGACAGTGCGACACTCCCTCAGTGCTGACCCTCCGACAGTGTGGCGCTCCATCAGTACTGACCTTCCGACAGTGCGGCGCTCCCTCAACAATGACCCTCCCACAGTGCTGCGCTCCCTGGGTACTGAGCCTCCGACAGTGCGGCACTCCATCAGTACTGACCCTCCCACTGTGCGGTGCTCCCTCAGTCCTGACCCTCTGACAGTGCGGAGCTCCCTCAGTGCTGACCCTCCGACAGTGCAGTGCTCCCTCAGCACTGGCCCTCCCACAGTGCGGTGCTCCCTCAGTACTGACACTTCGATAGTGCGGCGGTCCCTCAGTACTGACCCTCCGACAGTGCGGCGGTCTCTCAGTACTGACCCTCTGACAATGCGCCGATCCCTCAGTACTGACCCTCCGACAGTGCGGCGCTCCCTCAGTGCTGACCCTCTGACAGTGCGGCGCTCCCTCAGTACTGACCCTCCGACAGTGCGGCGCTCCCTCACCACTGACCCTCCCAAAGTGCGGCACTCCCTCTGTATTGACCCTCTGACAGTGCGGCACTCGCTCAGTACTGACCCTCGGACAGTGCGGCGCTCCCTCAGTACTGAACCTCCGACAGTGCGGAGCTCCCTCAGTACTGACCCTATAACAGTGTGGCGCTCCCTCAGTACTGACCCTCCGACAGTGCGGAGCTCCCTCCAAACTGACCCTCCGACAGTGCGGTTCTCCCTCAGCACTGGCCCTCCGACAGTGCGGCTCTCCCTCAGCACTGACCCTCCGACAGTGCGGCGCTCCCTCAGTACTGACCCTCCCACAGTGCGGCGCTCCCTCAGCACTGAAGCTCCCACAGTGCGGCGCTCCCTCAGTACTGAACCTCCGACAGTGCGGCACTCCCTAAGCACTGACCCTCCCACAGTTCGGCACTCCCTCAGTACTGACCTTCCCACAGTTCGGCACTCCCTCAGCACTGACCATCTATCAGTGCGGCGCTCCCTCAGTACTGACCCTCCGACAGTGCGGCGCTCCCTCAGTACTGACCCTATAACAGTGTGGCGCTCCCTCAGTACTGACCCTCCGACAGTGCGGAACTCCCTCAGTGCTGACCCTCCGACAGTGTGGTGCTCCCTCAGCATTGACCCTCCGACAGTGCGGCGCTCCCTCTGTAATGAACCTCCCACAGTGCGGCGCTCCCTCAGTACTGACCCTCCGACAGTGCGGCGCTCCCTCAGTACTTACCCTCCGACAGTGCGGCGCACCCGCAGTACTGACCCTCCCACAGTGCGGCACTCCCTCAGTACTGACCTTCCCACAGTGCGGTGCTCCCTCAGCACTGACCCTCCGACAGTGCGGCGCTCCCTCAGTACTGACCCTCCCACATTGCGGTGCTCCCTCAGCACTGACCCTCCGACAGTGCGGCGCTCCCTCAGCACTGACGCTCCCACAATGCGGCGCTCCCTCAGTACTGAACCTCCGACAGTTCGGCACTCCCTCAGCACTGACCCTCTATCAGTGCGGTTCTCCCTCAGTGCTGACCCTCTGACAGTGCGGCGCTCCCTCAGTACTGACGATCCAACAGAGTGGCTCTCCCTCCGAACTGACCCTCCCACAGTGCGGTTCTCCCTCAGGACTGACCCTCCGACAGTGCGGCGATCCCTCAGTACTGACCCTCCAACAGGGTGGCACTCCCTCAGCACTGACCCTCCCACAGTGCGGTTCTCCCTCAGTACTGACCCTCCGACTGTACGGCGGTCCCTCAGTACTGACCCTCCGACAGTGCGGCGCTCCCTCAGTACTGACCCTCCGACAGTGTGACGCTCGCTCAGTGCTGACCCTCCGACAGTGCGCCGCTCCCTCAGTACTGACCCTCCGACAGTGCGGCGCTCCCTCAGTACTGACCCTCCGACAGTGCGGCGCTCCCTCAGCACTGACCCTCATACAGTGCGGCGCTCCCTCAGTACTGACCCTCCCACAGGGCGGCGCTCCCTCAGTACTGAACCTCCGGCAGTGCGGAACTCCTTCAGAACTGACCCTCCCACAGTGCGGCACTCCCTCAGTACTGACCGTCCGACAATGCGGTCCTCCCTCAGCACTGACCCTCCGAAAGTGCGGTGATCCCTCAGCACTGACACTACAACAGTGTGGCACTCCCTCAGCACTGACCCTCCCACAGTGCGGTTCTCCCTCAGTACTGACCCTCCGACTGTACGGCGGTCCCTCAGTACTGACCATCCGGCAGTGCGGCGCTCCCTCAGTACTGACCCTCCGACAGTGCGGCGCTCCCTCAGTACTGACCCTCCGACAGTGCGGCGCTCCCTCAGTACTGACCCTCCGACAGTGCGGCGCTCCCTCAGTACTGACCCTCCGAAAGTGCGGCGATCCCTCAGTACTGACCCTCCAACAGTGTGGCACTCCCTCAGCACTGACCCTCCCACAGTGCAGTTCTCCTTCAGCACTGACCCACCCACAGTGCGACGCTCCCTCAGTACTGACCCTCCGACATTGCGGCGATCCCTCAGTACTGACCCTCCCACAGTGCAGTGCCCCCTCAGTACTGACCCTCCCACAGCGTGGCACTCCATCAGTACTGATCCGCTGACAGTGCGACACTCCCTCAGTGCTGACCCTCCGACAGTGCGGTGCTCCATCAGTACTGACCTTCCGACAGTGCGGCGCTCCCTCAACACTGACCCTCCCACAGTGCTGCGCTGCCTGAGTACTGCCCCTCCCACAGTGCAGTGCTCCCTCAGCACTGACCCTCCGACAGTGCGATGATCTCTCAGTGCTGACCCACCGACAGTGCGGCGCTACCTCAGCATTGACCCTCCGACAGTGCGGCGCTCCCTCAGTACTGATCCTCCGACAGTGCGGCGGTCCCTCAGTACTGGCCCTCCCACAGTGCGGTGCTCCCTCAGAACTGACTCTCCGTCAGTGCGACGCACCCTCTGTACTGACCCTCTGACAGTGCGGCACTCCCTCAGTACTGACCCTCCGACAGTGCGGTGCTCCCTCAGCACTGACGCTCCCACAGTGCGGCGCTCCCTCAGTACTGAACCTCCGACAGTGCGGCACTCCCTCAGCACTGACCCTCCCACAGTGCGGTTCTCCTTCAGTACTGACCCTCCGACAGTGCACCGGTCCCTCAGTACTGACCCTCCGACAGTGCGGCGCTCCCTCAGTACTGACCCTCTGACTGTGCGGCGCTCCCTCAGCACTGACCTTCCGACAGTGCGGCGATCCCTCAGTACTGACCCACCGACAGTGTGGCGCTCCCTCAGTACTGACCCTCCGACAGTGTGATGCTCTCTCTGTACTGACCCTCCCACAGGGCGGCGCCCCCTCAGTACTGACTCTCCGATACTGCGGCACTCCCTCAGCACTGACCCTCCCGCTGTGCGGTGCTCCCTCAGTACAGACCCTCTGACAGTGCGACACTTCCTCAGTGCTGACCCTCCGACAGTGCGGCACTCCCTCAGTACTGACCCTACGACAGTGCGGCAATACCTCAGCACTGACCCTCTGACAGTGCGCCGAACCCTCAGTACTGACCCTCAGCCATTGAGGTCTCACTCAGTACATATCCTCCGACAGTGCGCCGATCCCTCAGTACTGACCCTCTGACAGTGCGCCGATCCCTCAGTACTGACCCTCAGCCATTTAGGTGCTCACTCAGTACTGACCCACCGACAGTGCGCCGATCCCTCAGTGCTGACCCTCCGACAGTGTGGCGCTCCATCAGTACTGACCTTCCGACAGTGCGGCGCTCCCTCAACAATGACCCTCCCACAGTGCTGCGCCCCCTGAGTACTGAGCCTCCGACAGTGCGGCACTCCATCAGTACTGACCCTCCCACAGTGCGGTGCTCCCTCAGTCCTGACCCTCTGACAGTGCAGCGCTCCCTCAGTGATGACCCTCCAACAGTGCGGAGCTCCCTCAGTACTGACCCTCCGACAGTGCAGTGCTCCCTCAGCACTGGCCCTCCCAAAGTGCGGTGCTCCCTCAGTACTGACACTTCGACAGTGCGGCGGTCTCTCAGTACTGACCCTCTGACAATGCGCCGATCCCTCAGTACTGACCCTCCGACAGTGCGGCGCTCCCTCAGTGCTGACCCTCTGACAGTGCGGCGCTCCCTCAGTACTGACCCTCCGACAGTGCGGCGCTCCCTCACCACTGACCCTCCCACAGTGCGGCACTCCCTCTGTACTGACCCTCTGACAGAGCGGCACTCGCTCAGTACTGACCCTCGGACAGTGCGGAGCTCCCTCAGTACTGAACCTCCGACAGTGCGGAGCTCCCTCAGTACTGACCCTATAACAGTGTGGCGCTCCCTCAGTGCTGACCCTCCGACAGTGCGGAGTACCCTCCGAACTGACCCTCCGACAGTGCGGTTCTCCCTCAGCACTGGCCCTCCGACAGTGCGGCGCTCCCTCAGCACTGACGCTCCCACAGTGCGGCGCTCCCTCAGTACTGACTCTCCCACAGTGCGGCGCTCCCTCAGTACTGACTCTCCCACAGTGCGGAGCTCCCTCAGCACTGACCCTCCGACAGTGCGGTTCTCCCTCAGTACTGACCCTCCGACAGTGCGGCGCTCCCTCAGCAGTGACCCTCCGACAGTGCGGCGCACCCTCAGTACTGACCCTCCGGCAGTGCGGCGCTCCCTCAGTACTGACACTCCGACAGTGCGGCGGTCCCTCAGTACTGACCCTCCGGCCGTGCGGCGCTCCCTCAGTACTGACCCTCCGAAAGTGCGGCGATCCCTCAGTACTGACCCTCCAACAGTGTGGCACTCCCACAGCTCTGATCCTCCCACAGTGCGGTGCTCCCTCAGTACTGAGCCTCTGACTGTGCGACACTCCCTCAGTGCTGACCCTCCGACAGTGCGGCACTCCCTCACCACTGACCCTCCGACAGTGCGGTGCTCCCTCAGTACTGACCCTCTGACAGTGCGACACTCCCTCAGTGCTGACCCTCCGACAGTGCGGCGGCCCCTCAGTACTGACCCTCCGCCAGTGCGGCGCTCCCTCAGCACTGACCCTCCGACAGTGAGGCGCTCCCTCAGTACTGACCCTCCGACAGTGCAGCGCTCCCTCAGTACTGACCCTCCGACAGTGCGGCGCTCCCTCAGCACTGACCCTCCGACAGTGCAGCGCTCCTTCAGTACTGACCCTCCCACAGTGCGGCACTCCCTCAGTACTGACCCTCGGACAGTGCGGCGCTCCCTCAGTACTGACCCACGGACAGTGAAGCGCTCCCTCAGTACTGACCCTCCGACAGTGCGGCGATCCCTCAGTACTGACCCTCCAACAGTGTGGCACTCCCTCAGCACTGACCCTCCCACAGTGCAGTTCTCCCTCAGTACTGACCCTCCGACTGTACGGCGCTCCCTCAGTACTGACCCTCCGACAGTGCATCGCTCCCTCAGTACTGAACCTCCGACAGTGCGGCGGTCACTCAGTACTGACCCTCCGACAGTGCGGCGCTCCCTCAGTACTGACCCTCCGACAGTGCGACACTCCCTCAGTTCAGACCCTCACACAGTGGGGCTCCCCCTCAGTACTGACCCTCCGACAGTGCTGCGCTCCCTTAGAACTAACCCTCCGACAGTTCGACGCTCCCTCAGTTCTGAGCCTCCGACAGTGCGGCACTACCTCAGTGCTGACCCTCCGACAGTGCGGCGCTCCCTCAGCACTGACCCACCCACAGCGCGGCACTCCCTCAGTACTGACCCCCCGACAGTGCGGCGCTCCCTGAGTACTGACCCTCACACAGTGAGGCACTCGCTCAGTGCTGACCCTCCGACAGTGCAGTGCTCCCTCAGTACTAACCCTCCGACAGTGCGGCGCTCCCTCAGGACTGAACATCCGACAGTGCGGCGCTCCCACAGTACTGAACCTCCCACAGTGCGGTTCTCCCTCAGTACTGACTCTCTGACAGTGCGGCGCTCCCTCAGTATTGACCCTCCGACATTGCGGCGATCCCTCAGTACTGACCCTCCCACAGTGTGATGCTCCCTCTGTACTGACCCTCCCACAGTGCGGTACTCCCTAAGCACTGACGCTCCCACAGTGCATCGCTCCCTCAGTACTGAACCTCCGACAGTGCGGCGGTCACTCAGTACTGACCCTCCGACAGTGCGGCGCTCCCTCAGTACTGACCCTCCGACAGTGCGACGCTCCCTCAGTTCAGACCCTCACACAGTGGGGCTCCCCCTCAGTTCTGACCCTCCGACAGTGCTGCGCTCCCTTAGAACTAACCCTCCGACAGTTCGACGCTCCCTCAGCACTGAACCTCCGACAGTGCAGCGCTCCTTCAGTACTGACCCTCCCACAGTGCGGCACTCCCTCAGTACTGACCCTCGGACAGTGCGGCGCTCCCTCAGTACTGCCCCACGGACAGTGAAGCGCTCCCTCAGTACTGACCCTCCGACAGTGCGGCGATCCCTCAGTACTGACCCTCCAACAGTGTGGCACTCCCTCAGCACTGACCCTCCCACAGTGCAGTTCTCCCTCAGTACTGACCCTCCGACTGTACGGCGCTCCCTCAGTACTGACCCTCCGACAGTGCATCGCTCCCTCAGTACTGAACCTCCGACAGTGCGGCGGTCACTCAGTACTGACCCTCCGACAGTGCGGCGCTCCCTCAGTACTGACCCTCCGACAGTGCGACGCTCCCTCAGTTCAGACCCTCACACAGTGGGGCTCCCCTCAGTACTGACCCTCCGACAGTGCTGCGCTCCCTTAGAACTAACCCTCCGACAGTTCGACGCTCCCTCAGTTCTGAGCCTCCGACAGTACGGCACTCCCTCAGCACTGACCCTCCGACAGTGCGGCACTACCTCAGTGCTGAACCTCCGACAGTGCGGCGCTCCCTCAGCACTGACCCACCCACAGTGCGGTTCTCCCTCAGTACTGACCCTCTGACAGTGCGGCGCTCCCTCAGTATTGACCCTCCGACATTGCGGCGATCCCTCAGTACTGACCCTCCCACAGTGTGATGCTCCCTCTGTACTGACCCTCCCACAGTGCGGTACTCCCTAAGCACTGACGCTCCCACAGTGCGGCACTCCCTCAGTACTGACTCTCCGACAGTGCGGTTCTCCCTCAGTACTGACCCTCCGACAGTGCGGCGCTCCCTCAGCAGTGACCCTCCGACAGTGCGGCGCACCCTCTGTACTGACCCTCGGGCAGTGCGGCGCTCCCTCAGTACTGAGCCTCTGACAGTGCGGTGCTCCCTCAGTACTGAGCCTCTGACTGTCCGACACTCCCTCAGTACTGACCCTCCGACAGTGCGGTGCTCCCTCAGTACTGACCCTCTGACAGTGCGACACTCCCTCAGTACTGACCCTCCGACAGTGCGGTGCTCCCTCAGTACTGAGCCTCTGACTGTGCGAAACTCCCTCAGTACTGACCCTCTGACAGTGCGACACTCCCTCAGTGCTGTCCCTCCGACAGTGCGGCGGCCCCTCAGTACTGACCCTCCGCCAGTGCGGCGCTCCCTCAGTACTGACCCTCCGACAGTGCGGCGCTCCCTCAGTACTGACCCTCCCACAGTGCGGCGCTCCCTCAGTACTGACCCTCCGACAGTGCGGCGGCCCCTCAGTACTGACCCTCCGACAGTGCGGAGCTCCCTCAGTACTGACCCTCCGCCAGTGCGGCGCTCCCTCAGTACTGACCCTCCGACAGTGCAGCGCTCCCTCAGTACTGACCCTCCGACAGTGCGGCGCTCCCTCAGTACTGACCCTCCGACAGTGCAGCGCTCCTTCAGTACTGACCCTCCCACAGTGCGGCACTCCCTCAGCACTGACCCTCGGACAGTGCGGCGCTTCCTCAGTACTGACCCACGGACAGTGAAGCGCTCCCTCAGTACTGACCCTCCGACAGTGCGGCGATCCCTCAGTACTGACCCTCCAACAGTGTGGCACTCCCTCAGCACTGACCCTCCCACAGTGCAGTTCTCCCTCAGTACTGACCCTCCGACTCTACGGCGCACCCTCAGTACTGACCCTCCGACAGTGCATCGCTCCCTCAGTACTGAACCTCCGACAGTGCGGCGGTCACTCAGTACTGACCCTCCGACAGTGCGGCGCTCCCTCAGTACTGACCCTCCGACAGTGCGATGCTCCCTCAGTTCAGACCCTCACACAGTGGGGCTCCCCCTCAGTACTGACCCTCCGACAGTGCTGCGCTCCCTTAGAACTAACCCTCCGACAGTTCGACGCTCCGTCAGTACTGACCCTCCGACAGTGCGGTGCTCCATCAGTACTGACCTTCCGACAGTCCGGCGCTCCCTCAGTTCTGAGCCTCCGACAGTGCGGCACTCCCTCAGCACTGACCCTCCGACAGTGCGGCACTACCTCAGTGCTGACCCTCCGACAGTGCGGCGCTCCCTCAGCACTGATCCACCCACAGCGCGGCACTCCCTCAGTACTGACCCCCCGACAGTGCGGCGCTCCCTCAGTACTGACCCTCACACAGTGAGGCAATCGCTCAGTGCTGACCCTCCGACAGTGCAGTGCTCCCTCAGTACTAACCCTCCGACAGTGCGGCGCTCCCTCAGGACTGAACATCCGACAGTCTGGCGCTCCCACAGTACTGACCCTCCCACAGTGCGGTTCTCCCTCAGTACTGACCCTCTGACAGTGCGGCGCTCCCTCAGTATTGACCCTCCGACATTGCGGCGATCCCTCAGTACTGACCCTCCCACAGTGTGATGCTCCCTCTGTACTGACCCTCCCACAGTGCGGTACTCCCTAAGCACTGACGCTCCCACAGTGCGGCACTCCCTCAGTACTGACTCTCCGACAGTGCGGTTCTCCCTCAGTACTGACCCTCCGACAGTGCGGCGCTCCCTCAGCAGTGACCCTCCGACAGTGCGGCGCACCCTCAGTACTGACCCTCCGGCAGTGCGGCGCTCCCTCAGTACTGACCCTCTGACAGTGCGGCGCTCCCTCAGTACTGAGCCTCTGACAGTGCGGTGCTCCCTCAGTACTGAGCCTCTGACTGTGCGACACTCCCTCAGTACTGACCCTCCGACAGTGCGGTGCTCCCTCAGTACTGAGCCTCTGACTGTGCGACACTCCCTCAGTACTGACCCTCTGACAGTGCGACACTCCCTCAGTGCTGACCCTCCGACAGTGCGGCGGCCCCTCAGTACTGACCCTCCGCCAGTGCGGCGCTCCCTCAGTACTGACCCTCCGACAGTGCGGCGCTCCCTCAGTACTGACCCTCCCACAGTGCGGCGCTCCCTCAGTACTGACCCTCCGACAGTGCGGCGGCCCGTCAGTACTGACCCTCCGACAGTGCAGCGCTCCCTCAGTACTGACCCTCCGATAGTGCGGCGCTCCCTCAGTACTGACCCTCCGACAGTGCAGCGCTCCTTCAGTACTGACCCTCCCACAGTGCGGACCTCCCTCAGCACTGACCCTCGGACAGTGCGGCGCTTCCTCAGTACTGACCCACGGACAGTGAAGCGCTCCCTCAGTACTGACCCTCCGACAGTGCGGCGATCCCTCAGTACTGACCCTCCAACAGTGTGGCACGCCCTCAGCACTGACCCTCCCACAGTGCAGTTCTCCCTCAGTACTGACCCTCCGACTGTACGGCGCTCCCTCAGTACTGACCCTCCGACAGTGCATCGCTCCCTCAGTACTGAACCTCCGACAGTGCGGCGGTCACTCAGTACTGACCCTCCGACAGTGCGGCGCTCCCTCAGTACTGACCCTCCGACAGTGCGATGCTCCCTCAGTTCAGACCCTCACACAGTGGGGCTCCCCCTCAGTACTGACCCTCCGACAGTGCTGCGCTCCCTGAAAACTAACACTCCGACAGTTCGACGCTCCGTCAGTACTGACCCTCCGACAGTGCGGTGCTCCATCAGTACTGACCTTCCGACAGTGCGGCGCTCCCTCAGTTCTGAGCCTCCGACAGTGCGGCACTCCCTCAGCACTGACCCTCCGACAGTGCGGCACTCCCTCAGTACTGACCTTCCGACAGTGCGGCGCTCCCTCAGCACTGACCCTCCGACAGTGCGGCACTACCTCAGTGCTGACCCTCCGACAGTGCGGCGCTCCCTCAGCACTGACCCACCCACAGCGCGGCACTCCCTCAGTACTGACCCCCCGACAGTGCGGCGCTCCCTCAGTACTGACCCTCACACAGTGAGGCAATCGCTCAGTGCTGACCCTCCGACAGTGCGGCGCTCCCTCAGGACTGAAAATCCGACAGTGCGGCGCTCCCACAGTACTGACCCTCCCACAGTGCGGTTCTCCCTCAGTACTGACCCTCTGACAGTGCGGCGCTCCCTCAGTATTGACCCTCCGACATTGCGGCGATCCCTCAGTACTGATCCTCCCACAGTGTGATGCTCCCTCTGTACTGACCCTCCCACAGTGCGGTACTCCCTAAGCACTGACGCTCCCACAGTGCGGTGCTCCCTCAGTACTGAACCTCCGGCAGTGCGGAACTCCTTCAGCACTGACCCTCCCACAGTGCGGCACTCCCTCAGTACTGACCGTCTGACAATGCGGGCCTCCCTCAGCACTGACCCTCCGAAAGTGCGATGATCCCTCAGCACTGACCCTCCAATAGTGTGGCACTCCCTCAGCACTGACCCTCCCACAGTGTGGTTCTCCCTCAGTACTGACCCTCCAACTGTACGGCGCTCCGTCACTACTGACTCTCCGACAGTGCGGCGGTCCCTCAGTACTGACCATCCGGCAGTGCGGCGCTCCCTCAGTTCTGACCCTCCGACAGTGCGGCGGTCCCTCAGTTCTGACCCTCCGACAGTGCGGCGGTCCCTCAGTACTGACCCTCCGGCAGTGCGGCGCTCCCTCAGTACTGACCCTCCGAAAGTGCGGCGATCCCTCAGTACTGACCCTCCAACAGTGCAGTTCTCCCTCAGCATTGACCCACCCACAGTGCGGCGCTCCCTCAGTACTGACCCTCCGACATGGCGGCGATCCCCCAGTACTGACCCTCCCACAGTGTGATGCTCCCTCTGTACTGACCCTCGCACAGTGCGGCACTCGCTCAGCACTGACGCTCCCACAGTGTGGCACTCCCTCAGTGCTGACCCTCCGACAGTGCGGTGCTCCATCAGTACTGACCTTCCGACAGTGCGGCGCTCCCTCAACACTGACCCTCCCACAGTGCTGCGCTGCCTGAGTACTGCCCCTCCCACAGTGCAGTGCTCCCTCAGCACTGACCCACCGACAGTGCGGCGCTACCTCAGCATTGACCCTCCGACAGTGCGGCGCTCCCTCAGTACTGACCCTCCCACAGGGCGGCGCTCCCTCAGTACTGACCCTCCGACAATGCGGCCCTCCCTCAGTGCTGACCATCCGACAATGCGGCGCGCCCTCAGTGCTGACCATCCGACAATGCGGCGCTCCCTCAGTACTGACCCTCCGTCAATGCGGCACTCCATCAGCACTGACGCTCCCACAGTGCGTCGCTCCCTCAGTACTGACACTCCAACTGTGCGGCACTCCCTCAGTACTGACCCTCCGACAGTGCGGCGCTCCCTCAGCTCTGACCCTCCGACAGTGCGGCGCTACCTCAGCATTGACCCTCCGACAGTGCGGCGCTCCCTCAGTACTGACCCTCCCACAGGGCGGCGCTCCCTCAGTACTGACCCTCCGACAATGCGGCCCTCCCTCAGTGCTGACCATCCGACAATGCGGCGCGCCCTCAGTGCTGACCATCCGACAATGCGGCGCTCCCTCAGTACTGACCCTCCGTCAATGCGGCACTCCATCAGCACTGACGCTCCCACAGTGCGTCGCTCCCTCAGTACTGGCACTCCAACTGTGCGGCACTCCCTCAGTACTGACCCTCCGACAGTGCGGCGCTCCCTCAGCACTGACCCTCCGACAGTGCGGCGCTCCCTCAGCACTGACGCTCCCACAATGCGGCACTCCCTCAGTACTGAACCTCCGACAGTGCGGCACTCCCTCAGCACTGACCCTCCCACAGTGCGGCACTCCCTTAGTACTGACCTTCCCACAGTGCGGCACTCCCTTAGTACTGACCTTCCCACAGTGCGGCACTCCCTCAGCACTGACCCTCTATCAGTGCGGTTCTCCCTCAGTGCTGACCCTCTGACAGTGCGGCGCTCCCTCAGTACTGACGATCCAACAGAGTGGCACTCCCTCCGAACTGACCCTCCCACAGTGCGGTTCTCACTCAGTACTGACCCTCCAACAGTGCGGCGATCCCTCAGTACTGACCCTCCAACAGGGTGGCACTCCCTCAGCACTGACCCTCCCCCAGTGCGGTTCTCCCTCAGTACTGACCCTCCGACTGTACGGCGCTCCCTCAGTACTGACCCTCCGACAGTGCGTCGCTCCCTCAGTACTGAACCTCCGACAGTGCGGCGGTCCCTCAGTGCTGACCCTCCGACAGTGCGGCGCTCCCTCAGTACTGACCCTCCGACAGTGTGACGCTCCCTCAGTACTGACCCTCCGACAGTGCGATGTTCCCTCTGTACTCACGTTCCCACAGTGCGACACTCGCTCAGTGCTGACCCTCCGACAGTGCGCCGCTCCCTCAGTACTGACCCTCCGACAGTGCGGCGCTCCCTCAGTACTGACCCTCCGACAGTGCGGCGCTCCCTCAGCACTGACCCTCCCACAGGGCGGCGCTCCCTCAGTACTGAACCTCCGGCAGTGCAGAACTCCTTCAGCACTGACCCTCCCACAGTGCGGCACTCCCTCAGTACTGACCGTCCGACAATGCGGGCCTCCCTCAGCACTGACCCTCTGAAAGTGCGGTGATCCCTCAGCACTGACCCTCCAACAGTGTGGCACTCCCTCAGCACTGACCCTCCCACAGTGCGGTTCTCCCTCAGTACTGACCCTCCGACTGTACGGCGCTCCCTCACTACTGACCCTCCGACAGTGCGGCGCTCCCTCAGCACTGACGCTCCCACAGTGCGGCGCTCCCTCAGTACTGAACGTCCGACAGTGCGGCACTCCCTCAGCACTGACCCTCCCACAGTGCGGTTCTCCTTCAGTACTGACCCTCCGACAGTGCGCCGGTCCCTCAGTACTGACCCTCCGACAGTGCGGCGCTCCCTCAGTACTGACCCTCTGACTGTGCGGCGCTCCCTCAGCACTGACCTTCCGACAGTGCGGCGATCCCTCAGTACTGACCCACCGACAGTGTGATGCTCTCTCTGTACTGACCCTCCCACAGGGCGGCGCTCCCTCAGTACTGACTCTCCGATACTGCGGCACTCCCTCAGCACTGACCCTCCGACAGTGCGGCGCTCCCTCAGTACTGACTCTCCGATACTGCGGCACTCCCTCAGTACTGACCCTCCCACTGTGCGGTGCTCCCTCAGTACAGACCCTCTGACAGTGCGACATTCCCTTAGTACTGACCTTCCCACAGTTCAGCACTCCCTCAGCACTGAACCTCTGACAGTGCGCCGATCCCTCAGTACTGACCCTCAGCCATTGAGGTGCTCACTCAGTACATATCCTCCAACAGTGCGGCGCTACCTCAGTACTGACCGACCGACAGTGCGCCGATCCCTCAGTGCTGACCCTCCGACAGTGTGGCGCTCCATCAGTACTGACCTTCCGACAGTGCGGCGCTCCCTCAACAATGACCCTCCCACAGTGCTGCGCTCCCTGGGTACTGAGCCTCCGACAGTGCGGCACTCCATCAGTACTGACCCTCCCACTGTGCGGTGCTCCCTCAGTCCTGACCCTCTGACAGTGCGGAGCTCCCTCAGTGCTGACCCTCCGACAGTGCAGTGCTCCCTCAGCACTGGCCCTCCCACAGTGCGGTGCTCCCTCAGTACTGACACTTCGATAGTGCGGCGGTCCCTCAGTACTGACCCTCCGACAGTGCGGCGGTCTCTCAGTACTGACCCTCTGACAATGCGCCGATCCCTCAGTACTGACCCTCCGACAGTGCGGCGCTCCCTCAGTGCTGACCCTCTGACAGTGCGGCGCTCCCTCAGTACTGACCCTCCGACAGTGCGGCGCTCCCTCACCACTGACCCTCCCACAGTGCGGCACTCCCTCTGTACTGACCCTCTGACAGTGCGGCACTCGCTCAGTACTGACCCTCGGACAGTGCGGTGCTCCCTCAGTACTGAACCTCCGACAGTGCGGAGCTCCCTCAGTACTGACCCTATAACAGTGTGGCGCTCCCTCAGTACTGACCCTCCGACAGTGCGGAGCCCTCTCCGAACTGACCCTCCGACAGTGCGGTTCTCCCTCAGCACTGGCCCTCCGACAGTGCGGCTCTCCCTCAGCACTGACCCTCCGACAGTGCGGCGCTCCCTCAGTACTGACCCTCCCACAGTGCGGCGCTCCCTCAGAACTGAAGCTCCCACAGTGCGGCGCTCCCTCAGTACTGAACCTCCGACAGTGCGGAGCTCCCTCAGTACTGACCCTATAACAGTGTGGCGCTCCCTCAGTACTGACCCTCCGACAGTGCGGAGCCCTCTCCGAACTGACCCTCCGACAGTGCGGTTCTCCCTCAGCACTGTCCCTCCGACAGTGCGGCTCTCCCTCAGCACTGACCCTCCGACAGTGCGGCGCTCCCTCAGTACTGACCCTCCCACAGTGCGGCGCTCCCTCAGAACTGAAGCTCCCACAGTGCGGCGCTCCCTCAGTACTGAACCTCCGACAGTGCGGCGCTCCCTCAGTACTGACCCTCCGACAGTGCGGCGCTCCCTCAGTACTGACCCTCCGACAGTGCGGCGCTCCCGCAGTACTGACCCTCCGACAGTGCGGCGCTCCCTCAGCACTGACCCTCCGACAGTGCGGCGCTCCCTCAGCACTGACGCTCCCACAATGCGGCGCTCCCTCAGTACTAAACATCCGATAGTGCGGCGCTCCCTCAGCACTGATCCTCCCACTGTGCGGCACTCCCTTAGTACTGACCTTCCCACAGTTCAGCACTCCCTCAGCACTGAACCTCTATCAGTGTGGTTCTCCCTCAGCACTGACCCTCTGACAGTGCGGCGCTCCCTCAGTACTGACGCTCCAACAGAGTCGCACTCCCTCCGAACTGACCCTCCCACAGTGCGGTTCTCCCTCAGTACTGACCCTCCGACAGTGCGACGCTCCCTCAGTACTGACCCTCCAACATGGTGGCACTCCCTCAGCACTGACCCTCCCATAGTGCGGTTCTCCCTCAGTACTGACCCTCCGACAGTGCGATGTTCCCTCTGTACTCACGTTCCCACAGTGCGTGACTCGCTCAGTGCTGACCCTCCGACAGTGCGGCGCTCCCTCAGTACTGACCCTCCGACAGTGCGGCGCTCCCTCAGTACTGACCCTCCGACAGTGCGGCGCTCCCTCAGCACTGACCCTCCGACAGTGCAGCGCTCCCTCAGTACTGACCCTCCCACAGGGCGGCGCTCCCTCTGTACTGAACCTCCGGCAGTGCGGAACTCCTTCAGCACTGATCCTCCCACAGTGCGGCACTCCCTCAGTACTGACCGTCCGACAATGCGGGCCTCCATCAGCACTGACCCTCTGAAAGTGCGGTGATCCCTCAGCACTGACCCTCCAACAGTGTGGCACTCCCTCAGCACTGACCCTCCCACAGTGCGGTTCTCCCTCAGTACTGACCCTCCGACTGTACGGCGCTCCCTCACTACTGACCCTCCGACAGTGCGGCGGTCCCTCAGTACTGACCCTCCGACAGTGCGGCGCTCCCTCAGTACTGACCCTCCCACAGTGCGGCGCTCCCTCAGTACTGACCCTCCGACAGTGCGGCGGCCCCTCAGTACTGACCCTCCGACAGTGCAGCGCTCCCTCAGTACTGACCCTCCGACAGTGCGGCGCTCCCTCAGTACTGACCCTCCGCCAGTGCGGCGCTCCCTCAGTACTGACCCTCCGACAGTGCAGCGCTCCCTCAGTACTGACCCTCCGACAGTGCGGCGCTCCCTCAGTACTGACCCTCCGACAGTGCAGCGCTCATTCAGTACTGACCCTCCCACAGTGCGGCACTCCCTCAGCACTGACCCTCGGACAGTGCGGCGCTTCCTCAGTACTGACCCACGGACAGTGAAGCGCTCCCTCAGTACTGACCCTCCGACAGTGCGGCGATCCCTCAGTACTGACCCTCCAACAGTGTGGCACTCCCTCAGCACTGACCCTCCCACAGTGCAGTTCTCCCTCAGTACTGACCCTCCGACTGTACGGCGCTCCCTCAGTACTGACCCTCCGACAGTGCGTCGCCCCCTCAGTACTGAACCTCCGACAGTGCGGCGGTCACTCAGTAATGGCCCTCCGACAGTGCGGCGCTCCCTCAGTACTGACCCTCCGATAGTGCGACGCTCCCTCAGTTCAGACCCTCACACAGTGGGGCTCCCCCTCAGTACTGACCCTCCGACAGTGCTGCGCTCCCTCAGTACTGACCCTCCGACAGTGCGGTGCTCCATCAGTACTGACCTTCCGACAGTGCGGCGCTCCCTCAGTACTGAGCCTCCGACAGTGCGGCACTCCCTCAGCACTGACCCTCCGACAGTGCGGCACTACCTCAGTGCTGACCCTCCGACAGTGCGGCGCTCCCTCAGCACTGACCCACCCACGGCGCGGCACTCCCTCAGTACTGACCCCCCGACAGTGCGGCGCTCCCTCAGTACTGACCCTCACACAGTGAGGCACTCGCTCAGTGCTGACCCTCCGGCAGTGCGGTGCTCCCTCAGTACTGACCATCACACAGTGAGGCACTCGCTCAGTGCTGACCCTCCGACAGTGCGGTGCTCCCTCAGTACTAACCCTCCGACAATGCGGCGCTCCCTCAGGACTGAACATCCGACAGTGCGGCGCTCTCACAGAACTGACCCTCCCACAGTGCGGTTCTCCCTCAGTACTGACCCCCTGACAGTGCGGCGCTCCCTCAGTACTGACCCTCCGACATTGCGGCGATCCCTCAGTACTGATCCTCCCACAGTGCGGCACTCCCTAAGCACTGACGCTCCCACAGTGCGGCACTCCCTCAGCACTGACGCTCCCACAGTGCGGCGCTCCCTCAATACTGAACCTCCGGCAGTGCGGAACTCCTTCAGCACTGACCCTCCCACAGTGCGGTTCTCCCTCAGTACTGACCCTCCGACTGTACGGCGCTTCCTCACTACTGACCCTCCGACAGTGCAGTGCTCCCTCAGTACTAACCCTCCGACAGTGCGGCGCTCCCTCAGGACTGAACATCCGACAGTGCGGCGCTCCCACAGTACTGACCCTCCCACAGTGCGGTTCTCCCTCAGTACTGACCCTCTGACAGTGCGGCGCTCCCTCAGTATTGACCCTCCGACATTGCGGCGATCCCTCAGTACTGACCCTCCCACAGTGTGATGCTCCCTCTGTACTTACCCTCCCACAGTGCGGTACTCCCTAAGCACTGACGCTCCCACAGTGCGGCACTCCCTCAGCACTGACACTCCCACAGTGCGGTGCTCCCTCAGTACTGAACCTCCGGCAGTGCGGAACTCCTTCAGCACTGACCCTCCCACAGTGCGGCACTCCCTCAGTACTGACCGTCCGACAATGCGGGCCTCCCTCAGCACTGACCCTCCGAAAGTGCGATGATCCCTCAGCACTGACCCTCCAATAGTGCGGCACTCCCTCAGCACTGACCCTCCCAAAGTGTGGTTCTCCCACAGTACTGACCCTCCAACTGTACGGCGCTCCCTCACTACTGACCCTCCGACAGTGCGGCGGTCCCTCAGTACTGACCATCCGGCAGTGCGGCGCTCCCTCGGTCCTGACCCTCCGACAGTGCGGCGCTCCTTCAGTTCTGACCCTCCGACAGTGCAGCGGTCCCTCATTACTGACCCTCCGGCAGTGCGGCGCTCCCTCAGTACTGACCCTCCGAAAGTGCGGCGATCCCCCAGTACTGACCCTCCAACAGTGTGGCACTCCCTCAGCACTGACCCACCCACAGTGCGGCGCTCCCTCAGTACTGACCCTCCGACATTGCGGCGATCCCTCAGTACTGACCCTCCCACAGTGCAGTGCCCCCTCAGTAATGACCCACCGACAGTGCGGCACTCGCTCAGCACTGACGTTCCCACAGTGTGGCACTCCCTCAGTACTGATCCGCTGACAGTGCGACACTCCCTCAGTGCTGACCCTCCGACAGTGCGGCGCTCCCTCAACACTGACCCTCCCACAGTGCTGCGCTGCCTGAGTACTGCCCCTCCCACAGTGCAGTGCTCCCTCAGCACTGACCCTCCGACAGTGCGACGATCTCTCAGTGCTGACCCACCGACAGTGCGGCGCTACCTCAGCATTGACCCTCCGACAGTGCGGCGCTCCCTCAGTACTGACCATCCGACAATGCGGCGCTCCCTCAGTGCTGACCATCCGACAATGCGGCGCTCCCTCAGTGCTGACCATCCGACAATGCGGCTCTCCCTCAGCACTGACCCTCCCAAAGTGCGGCACTCCCTCAGTACTGACCCTCCGACAGTGCGGCGCTCCCTCAGTACTGACCCTCCCAAAGTGCGGCGCTCCCTCAGTACTGACCCTCCCACAGTGCGGCTCCCTCAGTACTGACCCTCCCACAGTGCGGCGCTCCCTCAATACTGACACTCCAACTGTGCGGCACTCCCTCAGTACTGACCCTCCGACAGTGCGGCGCTCCCTCAGTACTCACCCTCAGACATTGCGGTGCTCACTCAGTACATACCCTCCGACTGTGCGGCGCTCCCTCAGTACTGACCCTCCGACAGTGCGGCGCTCCCTCAGTACTGACCCTCCGACTGTGCGGCGCTCCCTCAGTACTGACCCTCCGACATTACGGGGCTCCCTCAGTTCTGACCCTCCGACAGTGCGGCGCACCCTCAGCACTGTCGCTCCCACAGTGCGGCACTCCCTCAGCACTGACGCTCCCACAGTGCAGCGCTCCCTCAGTACTGACCCTCCCACAGTGCGGCACTCCCTCAGTACTGACCTTCCCACAGTGCGGCGCTCCCTCAGCACTGACCCTCCGACAGTGCGGCGCTCCCTCAGCACTGACGCTCCCACAATGCGGCGCTCCCTCAATACTGAACCTCCGACAGTGCGGCACTCCCTCAGCACTGACCCTCCCACAGTGCGGCACTCCCTCAGCACTGACCCTCTATCAGTGCGGTTCTCCCTCAGTGCTGACCATCTGACAGTGCGGCGCTCCCTCAGTACTGACGATCCAACAGAGTGGCACTCCCTCCGAACTGACCCTCCCACAGTGCGGTTCTCCCTCAGTACTGACCCTCCGACAGTGCGGCGATCCCTCAGTACTGACCCTCCAACAGGGTGGCACTCCCTCAGCACTGACCCTCCCACAGTGCGGTTCTCCCTCAGTACTGACCCTCCGACTGTACGGCGCTCCCTCAGTACTGACCCTCCGACAGTGCGTCGCTCCCTCAGTACTGAACCTCCGACAGTGCGGCGGTCCCTCAGTGCTGACCCTCCGACAGTGCGGCGCTCCCTCAGTACTGACCCTCCGACAGTGTGACGCTCCCTCAGTACTGACCCTCCGACAGTGCGATGTTCCCTCTGTACTCACGTTCCCACAGTGCGACACTCGCTCAGTGCTGACCCTCCGACAGTGCGCCGCTCCCTCAGTACTGACCCTCCGACAGTGCGGCGCTCCCTCAGTACTGACCCTCCCACAGGGCGGCGCTCCCTCAGTACTGAACCTCCGGCAGTGCGGAACTCCTTCAGCACTGACCCTCCCACAGTGCGGCACTCCCTCAGTACTGACCGTCCGACAATGCGGGCCTCCCTCAGCACTGACCCTCTGAAAGTGCGGTGATCCCTCAGCACTGACCCTCCAACAGTGGGGCACTCCCTCAGCACTGACCCTCCCACAGTGCGGTTCTCCCTCAGTACTGACCCTCCGACTGTACGGCGCTCCCTCACTACTGACCCTCCGACAGTGCGGCGCTCCCTCAGCACTGACGCTCCCACAGTGCGGCGCTCCCTCAGTACTGAACCTCCGACAGTGCGGCACTCCCTCAGCACTGACCCTCCCACAGTGCGGTTCTCCTTCAGTAGTGACCCTCCGACAGTGCGCCGGTCCCTCAGTACTGACCCTCCGACAGTGCGGCGCTCCCTCAGTACTGACCCTCTGACTGTGCGGCGCTCCCTCAGCACTGACCTTCCGACAGTGCGGCGATCCCTCAGTACTGACCCACCGACAGTGTGATGCTCTCTCTGTACTGACCCTCCCACAGGGCGGCGCTCCCTCAGTACTGACTCCCGATACTGCGGCACTCCCTCAGCACTGACCCTCCCACTGTGCGGTGCTCCCTCAGTACAGACCCTCTGACAGTGCGACACTCCCTCAGTGCTGACCCTCCGACAGTGCGGCAATCCCTCAGCACTGACCCTCTGACAGTGCGCCGATCCCTCAGTACTGACCCTCAGCCATTGAGGTGCTCACTCAGTACATATCCTCCAACAGTGCGGCGCTCCCTCAGTACTGACCCACCGACAGTGCGCCGATCCCTCAGTGCTGACCCTCCGACAGTGTGGCGCTCCATCAGTACTGACCTTCCGACAGTGCGGCGCTCCCTCAACAATGTCCCTCCCACAGTGCTGCGCTCCCTGGGTACTGAGCCTCCGACAGTGCGGCACTCCATCAGTACTGACCCTCCCACTGTGCGGTGCTCCCTCAGTCCTGACCCTCTGACAGTGCGGAACTCCCTCAGTGCTGACCCTCCGACAGTGCAGTGCTCCCTCAGCACTGGCCCTCCCACAGTGCGGTGCTCCCTCAGTACTGACACTTCGATAGTGCGGCGGTCCCTCAGTACTGACCCTCCGACAGTGCGGCGGTCTCTCAGTACTGACCCACTGACAATGCGCCGATCCCTCAGTACTGACCCTCCGACAGTGCGGCGCTCCCTCAGTGCTGACCCTCTGACAGTGCGGCGCTCCCTCAGTACTGACCCTCCGACAGTGCGGCGCTCCCTCACCACTGACCCTCCCACAGTGCGGCACTCCCTCTGTACTGACCCTCTGACAGTGCGGCACTCGCTCAGTACTGACCCTCGGACAGTGCGGCGCTCCCTCAGTACTGAACCTCCGACAGTGCGGAGCTCCCTCAGTACTGACCCTATAACAGTGTGGCGCTCCCTCAGTACTGACCCTCCGACAGTGCGGAGCTCCCTCCGAACTGACCCTCCGACAGTGCGGTTCTCCCTCAGCACTGGCCCTCCGACAGTGCGGCTCTCCCTCAGCACTGACCCTCCGACAGTGCGGCGCTCCCTCAGTACTGACCCTCCCACAGTGCGGCGCTCCCTCAGCACTGAAGCTCCCACACTGCGGCGCTCCCTCAGTACTGAACCTCCGACAGTGCGGCACTCCCTAAGCACTGACCCTCCCACAGTGCGGCGCTCCCTCAGTACTGACCCTCCGACAGTGCGGCGCTCCCTCAGTACTGACCCTATAACAGTGTGGCGCTCCCTCAGTACTGACCCTCCGACAGTGCGGAGCTTCCTCAGTGCTGACCCTCCGACAGTGCGGTGCTCCCTCAGCATTGACCCTCCGACAGTGCGGCGCTCCCTCAGTAATGAACCTCCCACAGTGCGGCGCTCCCTCAGTACTGACCCTCCGACAGTGCGGCGCTCCCTCAGTACTGACCCTCCGACAGTGCGGCGCTCCCGCAGTACTGACCCTCCGACAGTGCGGCGCTCCCTCAGCACTGACCCTCCGACAGTGCGGCGCTCCCTCAGCACTGACGCTCCCACAATGCGGCGCTCCCTCAGTACTAAACATCCGACAGTGCGGCACTCCCTCAGCACTGATCCTCCCACTGTGCGGCGCTCCCTCAGTACTGACCCTCTATCAGTGCGGTTCTCCCTCAGTACTGACCCTCTGACAGTGCGGCGCTCCCTCAGTGCTGACGCTCCAACAGAGTCGCACTCCCTCCGAACTGACCCTCCCACAGTGCGGTTCTCCCTCAGTACTGACCCTCCGACAGTGAGACGCTCCCTCAGTACTGACCCTCCAACATGGTGGCACTCCCTCAGCACTGACCCTCCCATAGTGCGGTTCTCCCTCAGTACTGACCCTCCGACAGTGCGATGTTCCCTCTGTACTCACGTTCCCACAGTGCGACACTCGCTCAGTGCTGACCCTCCGACAGTGCGGCGCTCCCTCAGTACTGACCCTCCGACAGTGCGGCGCTCCCTCAGTACTGACACTCCGACAGTGCGGCGCTTCCTCAGCACTGACCCTCCGACAGTGCAGCGCTCCCTCAGTACTGACCCTCCCACAGGGCGGCGCTCCCTCTGTACTGAACCTCCGGCAGTGCGGAACTCCTTCAGCACTGATCCTCCCACAGTGCGGCACTCCCTCAGTACTGACCGTCCGACAATGCGGGCCTCCATCAGCACTGACCCTCTGAAAGTGCGGTGATCCCTCAGCACTGACCCTCCAACAGTGTGGCACTCCCTCAGCACTGACCCTCCCACAGTGCGGTTCTCCCTCAGTACTGACCCTCCGACTGTACGGCGCTCCCTCACTACTGACCCTCCGACAGTGCGGCGGTCCCTCAGCACTGACCCTCCCACAGTGTGGTGCTCCCTCAGAACTGACTCTCCGACAGTGCGACGCACCCTCTGTACTGACCCTCTGACAGTGCGGCACTCCCTCAGTACTGACCCTCCGACAGTGCGGCGCTCCCTCAGCACTGACGCTCCCACAGTGCGGCGCTCCCTCAGTACTGAACCTCCGACAGTGCGGCGCTCCCTCAGTACTGACCCTCCCACAGTGCGGCGCTCCCTCAGTACTGACCCTCCCACAGTGCGGCACTCCCTCAGCACTGACCCTCCCACAGTGCGGTTCTCCTTCAGTACTGACCCTCCGACAGTGCGGCGCTCCCTCAGTACTGACCCTCTGACTGTGCGGCGCTCCCTCAGCACTGACGTTCCGACAGTGCGCCGATCCCTCAGTACTGACCCTCAGCCATTGAGGTGCTCACTCAGTACATATCCTCCGACAGTGCGCCGATCCCTCAGTACTGACCCTCTGACAGTGCGCCGATCCCTCAGTACTGACCCTCAGCCATTGAGGTGCTCACTCAGTACATATCCTCTGACAGTGCGCCAATCCCTCAGTGCTGACCCTCCAACAGTGTGGCACTCCCTCAGCACTGTCTCTCCCACAGTGCGGTTCTCCCTCAGTACTGACCCTCCGACTGTACGGCGCTCCTTCAGTACTGACCCTCCGACAGTGCGTCGCTCCTTCAGTACTGAACCTCCGACAGTGCGGCGGTCCCTCAGTACTGACCCTCCGACAGTGCGCCTCTCCCTCAGTACTGACCCTCCGACAGTGTGACGCTCCCTCAGTACTGACCCTCCGACAGTGCGGCGCTCCCTCAGTACTGACCCTCCCACAGTGCGGCACTCCCTAAGCACTGACGTTCCCACAGTGCGGCGCTCCCTCAGCACTGACCCTCTGACAGTGCGGCGCTCCCTCAGTACTGACACTCCGACAGTGCGGCGCTTCCTCAGCACTGACCCTCCGACAGTGCAGCGCTCCCTCAGTACTGACCCTCCCACAGGGCGGCGCTCCCTCTGTACTGAACCTCCGGCAGTGCGGAACTCCTTCAGCACTGATCCTCCCACAGTGCGGCACTCCCTCAGTACTGACCGTCCGACAATGCGGGCCTCCATCAGCACTGACCCTCTGAAAGTGCGGTGCTCCCTCAGAACTGACTCTCCGACAGTGCGACGCACCCTCTGTACTGACCCTCTGACAGTGCGGCACTCCCTCAGTACTGACCCTCCGACAGTGCGGCGCTCCCTCAGCACTGACGCTCCCACAGTGCGGCGCTCCCTCAGTACTGAACCTCCGACAGTGCGGCGCTCCCTCAGTACTGACCCTCCCACAGTGCGGCGCTCCCTCAGTACTGACCCTCCCACAGTGCGGCACTCCCTCAGCACTGACCCTCCCACAGTGCGGTTCTCCTTCAGTACTGACCCTCCGACAGTGCGGCGCTCCCTCAGTACTGACCCTCTGACTGTGCGGCGCTCCCTCAGCACTGACGTTCCGACAGTGCGCCGATCCCTCAGTACTGACCCTCAGCCATTGAGGTGCTCACTCAGTACATATCCTCCGACAGTGCGCCGATCCCTCAGTACTGACCCTCTGACAGTGCGCCGATCCCTCAGTACTGACCCTCAGCCATTGAGGTGCTCACTCAGTACATATCCTCTGACAGTGCGCCAATCCCTCAGTGCTGACCCTCCAACAGTGTGGCACTCCCTCAGCACTGTCTCTCCCACAGTGCGGTTCTCCCTCAGTACTGACCCTCCGACTGTACGGCGCTCCTTCAGTACTGAACCTCCGACAGTGCGTCGCTCCTTCAGTACTGAACCTCCGACAGTGCGGCGGTCCCTCAGTACTGACCCTCCGACAGTGCGCCTCTCCCTCAGTACTGACCCTCCGACAGTGTGACGCTCCCTCAGTACTGACCCTCCGACAGTGCGGCGCTCCCTCAGTACTGACCCTCCCACAGTGCGGCACTCCCTAAGCACTGACGCTCCCACAGTGCGGCGCTCCCTCAGCAGTGACCCTCTGACAGTGCGGCGCTCCCTCAGTACTGACCCTCCCACAGTGCGGGACTCCCTCAGCACTGACCCTCCCACAGTGCGGCGCTCCCTCAGTACTGACCCTCCGACAGTGCGGCGCTCCCTCAGTACTGACCCTCTGACTGTGCGGCGCTCCCTCAGCACTGACCTTCCGACAGTGCGGCGATCCCTCAGTACTGACCCACCGACAGTGTGGCATTCCCACAGTACTGACCCTCCGAAAGTGTGATGCTCTCTCTGTACTGACCCTCCCACAGGGCGGCGCTCCCTCAGTACTGACTCTCCGATACTGCTGCACTCCCTCAGCACTGACCCTCCCACTGTGCGGTGCTCCCTCAGTACAGACCCTCTGACAGTGCGACACTTCCTCAGTACTGACCCTCCGACAGTGCGGCACACTCTCAGCACTGACCCTCTGTCAGTGCGCCGATCCCTCAGTACTGACCCTCAGCCATTGAGGTGCTCACTCAGTACAAATCCTCTGACAGTGCGCCAATCCCTCAGTGCTGACCTTCCGACAGTGCGGCGCTCCCTCAACAATGACCCTCCCACAGTGCTGCGCTCCCTGAGTACTGAGCCTCCGACAGTGCGGCACTCCATCAGTACTGACCCTCCCACAGTGCGGTGCTCCCTCAGTCCTGACCCTCTGACAGTGTAGGGCTCCCTCAGTGATGACCCTCCGACAGTGCGGAGCTCCCTCAGTGCTGACCCTCCGACAGTGCAGTGCTCCCTCAGCACTGACGCTCCCACAGTGCGGTGCTCCCTCAGTACTGACACTTCGACAGTGCGGCGGTCCCTCAGTACTGACCCTCCGACAGTGCGGCGGTCCCTCAGTACTGACCCTCTGACAATGCGCCGATCCCTCTGTACTGACCCTCCGACAGTGCGGCGCTCCCTCAGTGCTGACCCTCTGACAGTGCGGCGCTCCCTCAGTACTGACCCTCCGACAGTGCTGCGCTCCCTCACCACTTACCCTCCCACAGTGCGGCACTCCCTCTGTACTGACACTCTGACAGTGCGGCACTCGCTCAGTACTGACCCTCGGACAGTGCGGCGCTCCCTCAGTACTGAACCTCCCACAGTGCGGCGCTCCCTCAGTACTGACCCTCCGACAGTGCGGCGCTTCCTCAGTCCTGACCCTATAACAGTGTAGCGCTCCCTCAGTGCTGACACTCCCACAGTGCGGCGCTCCCTCAGTACTGAACCTCCGGCAGTGCGGAACTCCTTCAGCACTGACCCTCCCACAGTGCGGCACTCCCTCAGTACTGACCGTCCGACAATGCGGAGCTCCCTCAGTGCTGACCCTCCGACAGTGCGGTGCTCCCTCAGCACTGACCCTCCGACAGTGCGGCGCTCCCTCAGCACTGACGCTCCCACAGTGCGGCGCTCCCTCAGCACTGACCCTCCGACAGTGCGGCGCTCCCTCAGTACTGACCCTCCCACAGTGCGGCGCTCCCTCAGCACTGAAGCTCCCACAGTGCGGCGCTCCCTCAGAACTGAACCTCCGACAGTGCGGCGCTCCCTCAGCACTGACCCTCCCACAGTGCGGCACTCCCTCAGTACTGACCTTCCCACAGTTCGGCACGCCCTCAGCACTGACCATCTATCAGTGCGGTTCTCCCTCAGTACTGACCCTCTGACAATGCGGCGCTCCCTCAGTACTGACGCTCCAACAGAGTGGCACTCCCTCCGAACTGACCCTCCCACAGTGCGGTTCTCCCTCAGTACTGACCCTCCGACAGTGCGGCGATCCCTCAGTACTGACCCTCCAACAGTGTGGCACTCCCTCAGCACTGTCTCTCCCACAGTGCGGTTCTCCCTCAGTACTGACCCTCCGACTGTACGGCGCTCCCTCAGTACTGACCCTCCGACAGTGCGTCGCTCCTTCAGTACTGAACCTCCGACAGTGCGGCGGTCCCTCAGTACTGACCCTCCGACCGTGCGGCTCTCCCTCAGTACTGACCCTCCGACAGTGTGACGCTCCCTCAGTACTGACCCTCCGACAGTGCGGCGCTCCCTCAGTACTGACCATCCCACAGTGCGGCACTCCCTAAGCACTGACGCACCCACAGTGCGGCGCTCCCTCAGCACTGACCCTCTGACAGTGCGGCGCTCCCTCAGTACTGACCCTCCCACAGTGCGGGACTCCCTCAGCACTGACGCTCCCACAGTGCGGCGCTCCCTCAGTACTGAACCTCCGGCAGTGCGAAACTCCTTCAGCAATGACCGTCCGACAATGCGGGCCTCCCTCAGCACTGACCCTCCGAAAGTGCGGTGATCCCTCAGCACTGACCCTCCAACAGTGTGGCACTCCCTCAGCACTGACCCTCCCACAGTGCGGTTCTACCTCAGTACTGACCCTCCGACTGTACCGAGCTCCCTCACTACTGACCCTCCGACAGTGCGGCGGTCCCTAAGTACTGACCCTCCGGCAGTGCGGCGCTCCCTCAGTACTGACCCTCCGACAGTGCGGCGCTCCCTCAGTACTGACCCTCCGACAGTGCGGCGCTCCCTCAGTACTGACCCTCCGGCAGTGCGGCGCTCCCTCAGTACTGACTCTCCGAAAGTGCGGCGATCCCTCAGCACTGACCCTCCCACAGTGTGGCACTCCCTCAGCACTGACCCTCCCACAGTGCGGCACTCCCACAGCTCTGATCCTCCCACAGTGCGACACTCCCTCAGTGCTGACCCTCCGACAGTGCGGCACTCCCTCACCACTGACCTTCCGACAGTGCGGTGCTCCCTCAGTACTGACCCTCTGACAGTGCGACACTCCCTCAGTGCTGACCCTCCGACAGTGCGGCGGCCCCTCAGTACTGACCCTCCGACAGTGGGGCGCTCCCTCAGCACTGACCCTCCGACAGTGAGGCGCTCCCTCAGTACTGACCCTCTGACATTGCGGCGCTCCCTCAGTACTGACCCTCCGACAGTGCAGCGCTCCCTCAGCACTGACCCTCCGACAGTGCGGCACTCCCTCAGCACTGACCCTCCGACAGTGCGGCGCTCCCTCAGTACTGACCCACGGACAGTGCAGCGCTCCCTCAGTACTGACCCTCCCACAGTGCGGCACTCCCTCAGTACTGACCCTCCGACAGTGCGGCGCTCCCTCAGTACTGACCCACGGACAGTGCAGCGCTCCCTCAGTACTGACCCTCCGACAGTGCGGCGATCCCTCAGTACTGACCCTCCAACAGTGTGGCACTCCCTCAGCACTGACACTCCCACAGTGCAGTTCTCCCTCAGTACTGACCCTCCGACTGTACGGCACTCCCTCAGCACTGACACTCCCACAGTGCAGTTCTCCCTCAGTACTGACCCTCCGACTGTACGGCGCTCCCTCAGTACTGACCCTCCGATAGTGCGACGCTCCCTCAGTTCAGACCCTCACACAGTGGGGCTCCCCCTCAGTACTGACCCTCCGACAGTGCTGCGCTCCCTTAGTACTAACCCTCCGACAGTTCGACGCTCCCTCAGTACTGACCCTCCGACAGTGCGGTGCTCCCTCAGTACTGACACTTCGACAGTGCGGCGGTCCCTCAGTACTGACCCTCCGACAGTGCGGCGGTCCCTCAGTACTGACCCTCTGACAATGCGCCGATCCCTCTGTACTGACCCTCCGACAGTGCGGCGCTCCCTCAGTGCTGACCCTCTGACAGTGCGGCGCTCCCTCAGTACTGACCCTCCGACAGTGCTGCGCTCCCTCACCACTTACCCTCCCACAGTGCGGCACTCCCTCTGTACTGACCCTCCGACAGTGCGGCGCTCCCTCAGTACTGACCCTCTGACAGTGCGGCACTCGCTCAGTACTGACCCTCGGACAGTGCGGCGCTCCCTCAGTACTGAACCTCCCACAGTGCGGCGCTCCCTCAGTACTGACCCTCCGACAGTGCGGCGCTCCCTCAGTACTGACCCTATAACAGTGTGGCGCTCCCTCAGTGCTGACACTCCGACAGTGCGGAGCTCCCTCAGTGCTGACCCTCCGAAAGTGCGGTGCTCCCTCAGCACTGATCCTCCGACAGTGCGACATTCGCTCAGTGCTGACCCTCCGACAGTGCGGCGCTCCATCAGTACTGACCCTCCGACAGTGCGGCGCTACCTCAGTACTGACCCTCTGACAGTGCGGCGCTCCCTGAGCACTGACCCTCCGACAGTGCGGCGCTCCCTCAGTACAGACCCTCCCACAGTGCGGCACTCCCTAAGCACTGACGCTCCCACAGTGCGGCACACCCTCAGCACTGACGCTCCCACAGTGCGGCGCTCCCTCAGTACTGAACCTCCGGCAGTGCGGAACTCCTTCAGCACTGACCCTCCCACAGTGCGGCACTCCCTCAGTACTGACCGTCCGACAATGCGGAGCTCCCTCAGTGCTGACCCTCCGACAGTGCGGTGCTCCCTCAGCACTGACCCTCCGACAGTGCGGCGCTCCCTCAGCACTGACGCTCCCACAGTGCGGCGCTCCCTCAGCACTGACCCTCCGACAGTGCGGCGCTCCCTCAGTACTGACCCTCCCACAGTGCGGCGCTCCCTCAGCACTGAAGCTCCCACAGTGCGGCGCTCCCTCAGTACTGAACCTCCGACAGTGCGGCGCTCCCTCAGCACTGACCCTCCCACAGTGCAGCACTCCCTCAGTACTGACCTTCCCACAGTTCGGCACGCCCTCAGCACTGACCATCTATCAGTGCGGTTCTCCCTCAGTACTGACCCTCTGACAATGCGGCGCTCCCTCAGTACTGACGCTCCAACAGAGTGGCACTCCCTCCGAACTGACCCTCCCATAGTGCGGTTCTCCCTCAGTACTGACCCTCCGACAGTGCGGCGATCCCTCAGTACTGACCCTCCAACAGTGTGGCACTCCCTCAGCACTGTCTCTCCCACAGTGCGGTTCTCCCTCAGTACTGACCCTCCGACTGTACGGCGCTCCCTCAGTACTGACCCTCCGACAGTGCATCGCTCCTTCAGTACTGAACCTCCGACAGTGCGGCGGTCCCTCAGTACTGACCCTCCGACAGTGCGGCTCTCCCTCAGTACTGACCCTCCGACAGTGTGACGCTCCCTCAGTACTGACCCTCCGACAGTGCGGCGCTCCCTCAGTACTGACCCTCCCACAGTGCGGCACTCCCTAAGCACTGACGCTCCCACAGTGCGGCGCTCCCTCAGCACTGACCCTCTGACAGTGCGGCGCTCCCTCAGTACTGACCCTCCCACAGTGCGGGACTCCCTCAGCACTGACGCTCCCACAGTGCGGCGCTCCCTCAGTACTGAACCTCCGGCAGTGCGGAACTCCTTCAGCACTGACCCTCCCACAGTGCGGGCCTCCCTCAGCACTGACCCTCCGAAAGTGCGGTGATCCCTCAGCACTGACCCTCCAACAGTGTGGCACTCCCTCAGCACTGACCCTCCCACAGTGCGGTTCTCCCTCAGTACTGACCCTCCGACTGTACGGAGCTCCCTCACTACTTACCCTCCGACAGTGCGGCGGTCCCTAAGTACTGACCCTCCGGCAGTGCGGCGCTCCCTCAGTACTGACCCTCCGACAGTGCGGCGCTCCCTCAGTACTGACCCTCCGACAGTGCGGCGCTCCCTCAGTACTGACCCTCCGGCAGTGCGGCGCTCCCTCAGTACTGACTCTCCGAAAGTGCGGCGATCCCTCAGTACTGACCCTCCAACAGTGTGGCACTCCCTCAGCACTGACCCTCCCACAGTGCGGCACTCCCACAGCTCTGATCCTCCCACAGTGCGACACTCCCTCAGTGCTGACCCTCCGACAGTGCGGCACTCCCTCACCACTGACCCTCCGACAGTGCGGTGCTCCCTCAGTACTGACCCTCTGACAGTGCGACACTCCCTCAGTGCTGACCCTCCGACAGTGCGGCGGCCCCTGAGTACTGACCCTCCGACAGTGCGGCGCTCCCTCAGCACTGACCCTCCGACAGTGAGGCGCTCCCTCAGTACTGACCCTCTGACAGTGCGGCGCTCCCTCAGTACTGACCCTCCGACAGTGCGGCGCTCCCTCAGTACTGACCCTCCCACAGTGCGGCACTCCCTCAGCACTGACCCTCCCACAGTGCGGTTCTCCTTCAGTACTGACCCTCCGACAGTGCGGCGCTCCCTCAGTACTGACCCTCTGACAGTGCGGCGCTCCCTCAGTACTGACCCTCCGATAGTGCGACGCTCCCTCAGTTCAGACCCTCACACAATGGGGCTCCCCCTCAGTACTGACCCTCCGACAGTGCTGCGCTCCCTTAGTACTAACCCTCCGACAGTTCGACGCTCCCTCAGTACTGACCCTCCGACAGTGCGGTGCTCCATCAGTACTGACCTTCCGACAGTGCGGCGCTCCCTCAGTACTGAGCCTCCGACAGTGCGGCACTCCCTCAGCACTGACCCTCCGACAGTGCGGCACTACCTCAGTGCTGACCCTCCGACAGTGCGGCGCTCCCTCAGCACTGACCCACCCACGGCGCGGCACTCCCTCAGTACTGACCCCCCGACAGTGCGGCGCTCCCTCAGTACTGACCCTCACACAGTGAGGCACTCGCTCAGTGCTGACCCTCCGACAGTGCGGTGCTCCCTCAGTACTAACCCTCCGACAATGCGGCGCTCCCTCAGGACTGAACATCCGACAGTGCGGCGCTCCCACAGTACTGACCCTCCCACAGTGCGGTTCTCCCTCAGTACTGACCCCCTGACAGTGCGGCGCTCTCACAGTACTGACCCTCCCACAGTGCGGTTCTCCCTCAGTACTGACCCCCTGACAGTGCGGCGCTCCCTCAGTACTGACCCTCCGACATTGCGGCGATCCCTCAGTACTGATCCTCCCACAGTGCGGCACTCCCTGAGCACTGACGCTCCCACAGTGCGGCACTCCCTCAGCACTGACGCTCCCACAGTGCGGCGCTCCCTCAATACTGAACCTCCGGCAGTGCGGAACTCCTTCAGCACTGACCCTCCCACAGTGCGGCACTCCCTCAGTACTGCCCGTCCGACAATGCGGGCCTCCCTCAGCACTGACCCTCCGAAAATGCGGTGATCCCTCAGCACTGACACTCCAACAGTGTGACACTCCCTCAGCACTGACCCTCCCACAGTGCGGTTCTCCCTCAGTACTGACCCTCCGACTGTACGGCGCTTCCTCACTACTGCCCCTCCGACAGTGCGGCGCTCCCTCAGTACTGACCCTCCGGCAGTGCGGCGCTCGCTCAGTACTGAACCCTCCGACAGTGCGGCGCTCCCTCAGTACTGACCCTCCGACAGTGCGGCGCTCCCTCAATACTGACCCTCGCACAGTTCGGTGCTCCCTCAGTACTGACCCTCGCACAGTTCGGTGCTCCCTCAGTACTGACCCTCCGGCAGTGCGGCGCTCCCTCAGTACTGACCCTCGCACAGTTCGGTGCTCCCTCAGTACTGACCCACCGAAAGTGCGGCGATCCCTCAGTACTGACCCTCCAACAGTGCGGCGCTCCCTCAGTACTGACCCTCCCACAGTGCAGTTCTCCCACAGCTCTGATCCTCCCACAGTGCGGTGCTCCCTCAGTACTGAGCCTCCGACAGTGCGGCGGCCTCTCAGTACTGACCCTCTGACAGTGCGGCGCTCCCACAGTACTGACTCTCTCACAGTGCGGCACTCCCTCAGTACTGACCCTCCCACAGTGCGGCGCTCCCTCAGTACTGACCCTCCCACAGTGCGGCGCTCCCTCAGCACTGACCCTCCGACAGTGCGGCGCTCCCTCAGCACTGACCCTCCCACAGTGCGGCGCTCCCTCAGCACTGACCCTCCCACAGTGCGGCGCTCCCTCAGTACTGACCCTCTGACAGTGTGGCACTCCCTCAGTACTGACCCTCCGACTGTACGGCGCTCCCTCAGTACTGACCCTCCGACAGTGCGTCGCTGCCTCAGTACTGAACCTCCGACAGTGCGACGCTCCCTCAGTTCAGACCATTACACAGTGGGGCTCCCCCTCAGTACTGACCCTCCGACCGTGCTGCGCTCCCTTAGTACTAACCCTCCGACAGTTCAACGCTCCATCAGTACTGACCTTCCGACAGTGCGGCGCTCCCTCAGTTCTGAGCCTCCGACAGTGCGGCACTCCATCAGCACTGACCCTCCGACTGTGCGGCACTACCTCAGTGCTGACCCTCCGACAGTGCGGCGCTCCCTCAGCACTGACCCACCCACAGCGCGGCACTCCCTCAGTACTGACCCCCCGACAGTGCGGCGCTCCCTCAGTACTGACCCTCACACAGTGAGGCACTCGCTCAGTGCTGACCCTCCGACAGTGCGGCGCTCCCTCAGTACTGACCCTCACACAGTGAGGCACTCGCTCAGTGCTGACCCTCTGACAGTGCGGCGCTCCCTCAGGAATGAACATCCGACAGTGCGGCGCTCCCACAGTACTGACCCTCCCACAGTGCGGTTCTCCCTCAGTACTGACCCTCTGACAGTGCGGCGCTCCCTCAGTACTGACCCTCCCACAGTGTGATGCTCCCTCTGTACTGACCCTCCCACAGTGCAGTCCTCCCTCAGTAATGACCCACCGACAGTGTGGCGCTCCCTCAGCACTGACCCTCCCACAGTGTGGTACTCCCTCAGTACTGACCCTCCCACAGTGCGGCGCTCCCTCAGTACTGATCCTCCGACAGTGCGACACTCCCTCAGTACTGACCCTCCCACAGTGCGGCACTCGCTCAGCACTGACCCTCACACAGTGTGGCACTCCCTCAGTACTGATCCTCTGACAGTGCGACACTCCCTCAGTGCTGACCCTCCGACAGTGCGGTGCTCCATCAGTACTGACCTTCCGACAGTGCGGCGCTCCCTTAACACTGACCCTCCCACAGTGCTGCGCTCCCTGAGTACTGCCCCTCCCACTGTGCAGTGCTCCCTCAGCACTGACCCTCCGACAGTGCGACGATCTCTCTGTGCTGACCCACCGACAGTGCGGCGCTACCTCAGCATTGACCCTCCGACAGTGCGGCGCTCCCTCAGTACTGACCCTCCCACAGGGCGGCGCTCCCTCAGTACTGACCCTCCGACAATGCGGCCCTCCCTCAGTGCTGACCATCCGACAATGCGGCGCTCCCTCAGTGCTGACCATCCGACAATGCGGCGCTCCCTCAGTACTGACCCTCCATCAATGCGGCACTCCCTCAGCACTGACGCTCCCACAGTGCGGCGCTCCCTCAGTATTGACCCTCTCACATGTGGTGTTGGGTGCTCTGAGGTACAGACGAACCAACACGGTTGCGATTGGTACAACGCAGTTTTATTCCAACTAGTTATTTGCACATCTGACTTGGTACTCAGCACGTGGTGACTATTTGAGTGTCTTGTTAATGAGCTCCTGGCCTTGTCCTGTCTCCAGATGGACTGGCCAGCATGTGTCGTGTTTCTTGTCTTATACTGTGTCTGCTCTTGTCTGTCGTGTTATGTGTGCTGATTGGTCTGTTGGTCTGTCTATCATGATGTGTGTGTTGTGATGTGTGTTTGAATATCATGACATCCCCCCTTTTTTTACAAGATTATGTGCCGACGTGGTTATAAATATGAATGTGTCCTGAGTGCAGCTAAAGGTGTGTGTGCGTGATATTTACAGCATATACATGTGGCGTAACTATGTACAAGGGGCAACGTCAGGTGTGACATGCTAACGAGGTTGTGCCATAACAAAAGAAAAACGTTGAAATTTGGACCAATCAAACGAGGCCTGGAACGATAAAACAGTGACATGTTACAATACAGTAGTTGCTAAACTTTGACGTGTGAACAGTCTCATAAGTCCAGTCTAGTAGGTGGGCGACGAATTCGGGTTGACCGCCTCAAGGGTGGGTCGGGAACCACCGGGTGAGGTGCGAGCCTGGCCACGGGTGGTGACAGAAGGGGCATGGTCTGTGGCAGCTCCACGAAGTCGCTATCAGGAACCAGTGGAGGACACGGCGTCTGTGTAGGGTCCCGTTGCGAGCGTGGAAGTAGGCGAAGGCTCGACGATTGCGCCTACACACGGATCCATCCGGCATGCGTACCAGGAACGAGCGGGGAGCCACGCGTCGGAGAACTTCGGCAGGTGCTGACCAGCCACCGTCTGGTAGGTGAATGCGGACATTGTCTCCAGGGGCCAGGGAGGGAAGATCAGTTGCCCGTGTGTCGTACGACCTCTTCTGGCGACCGCGCTGCAGTTGCATCCTATGCAGTACTGGAGCATGGTCTATTGTTGGTGCCAGGATGGAAGGCACAGTGGTTCTGAGGGCGCGACCCATCAGCAGCTGTGCTGGCGAGAGACCCCTGGCTAGTGGGGCCGAGCGATAGGCCAGCAGGGCGAGGTAGAAGTCCGATCCGGCAGCAGCCGCCTTGCAGAGGAGCCGCTTGGCAATGGGAACGCCCTTCTCCGCCTTTCCATTGGACTGGGGGTGCAGAGGGCTGGACGTCACGTGTGTGAAGCCATACGAGGCAGCAAAGGACGACCATTCCTGGCTGGCAAAACAGGGCCCATTGTCCGACATGACGGTCATCGGAATGCCGTGGCGAGCGAAGGTGTCTTTGCAGGCCCTGATGACAGCAGACAACGTCAGATCGTGGAGGCGTATGACTTCTGGGTAATTAGAGAAGTAGTCAACTATGATGACATAGTCCCTGCCGAGCGCGTGAAACAGGTCGACACCCACCTTTGCCCAGGGGGACGTCACCAGCTCATGGGGCAGAAGCGTCTCAGGGGGTTGCGCCGGCTGAAACCTTTGGCAGGTTGTACAGTTGATCACCATGTTGGCGATATCGTCACTGATGCCCGGCCAGTATACCGCCTCTCGGGCCCTCCGTCTGCACTTCTCGACCACCAAGTGGCCTTCGTGTATTTGATCGAGAACCAGCTGGCGCATGCTGTGCGGAATCACAATCCGGTCCAGCTTCAGAAGGATCCCATCAATGACGGCTAGGTCGTCCCGTACATTATAGAACTGCGGGCACTGCCCTTTGAGCCATCCTCCCGTCATGTGGCGATTCACTCGCTGCAGAAGGGGGTCGGCCGCAGTCTCTCGGCGGATACGGGCCAGACTGGGGTCGTCAGCCGGCAGATTTGCCGCTGTCAAGGCCACCTGTGCCTCGACCTGACAGACGAACCCCTCCACATCTGGCGGCGTGCTCACTGCTCTGGATAGGGCATCCGCCACGATGAGGTCCTTCCCTGGAGTGGAGACCAGTTGGAAGTCGTACCTCCTGAGTTTAAGTAGGGTGCGCTGGAGGCGAAGGGTCATCTCGTTCAGGTCCTTGTTTATGATGCTGACCAGGGGGCGGTGGTCAGTTTCGACCGTGAACCGGGGAAGACCATCGACGTAATCGTGGAACTTGTCTAAACCGGTTAGCAAGCCCAGGCATTCTTTTTCGATTTGCGCGTAGCGTTGCTCTGTGGGGGTCATGGCCCGCGATGCGTAGGCCACTGGGGCCCATGACACAGTGTCATCCCTCTGCAGGAGCACTGCTCCAATGCCGGACTGGCTGGCATCAGTTGAGATTTTGGTGGGACGAGACGTGTCGAAGAACGCCAACACTGGTGCCGTGGTGAGTTTGAGTTTGAGCTCCTCCCATTCCAGCTGGTGTGCGGGCAGCCACTGGAACTCCGTGGTCTTCTTGACGAGGTGGCGCAGAGTCGTTGTGTGGGAGGCAAGGTTGGGAATGATCTTCCCCAGGAAGTTGACCGTGCCAAGGAAGCGTAGGACAGCCTTCTTGTCGGCCGGCTGTGGCATGGCTGTGATGGCGCTCACCTTGTCTGCATCCGGACGGACCCCTGACCGGGAGATATGGTCCCCCAGGAACTTCAACTCGGTCTGGCCAAAGGCGCACTTGGCTCGGTTGAGGCGCAGGCCGTTTTCCCGTATGCGGGCGAAAACGCGTTGGAGACGATGTATGTGCTCCTGCGGTGTGGTGGACCAGATGATGACATCGTCCACATATACGCGCACCCCTTCGATGCCTTCCATCACCTGCTCCATGATTCTGTGCAAGACCTCGGATGCCGAGATGATGCCAAATGGCATCCGGTTGTAGCAGAACCTGCCGAAAGGGGTGTTGAAGGTACATAGCTTTCGGCTGGACGGGTCCAGTTGGATCTGCCAAAATCCTTTAGAAGCATCCAGTTTCGTGAATATCTTCGCTTGGGCCATTTCACTGGTGATCTCCTCCCGTTTGGGTATGGGATAATGTTCCCTCATGATATTATTATTGAGGTCTTTGGGGTCAATACAGATGCGGAGCTCGCCAGAGGGCTTCTTGACACACACCATGGAGCTGACCCACGGCGTGGGCTCCGTGACCCGGGATAGGACCCCTTGGTCCTGGAGATCCTGCAGCTGCAGCTTGAGGCGGTCTTTAAGTGGCGCAGGAACCCTGCGAGGTGCGTGAACGACCGGGATGGCGTCCGGTGTGAGGCGAATTCGGTATGTGTATGGCAGTGTTCCCATGCCCTCGAATGCCTCCTGGTTGTGGGCGAGGAGCGATTGGAGCTGTGCGTTAAACTCTGCATCCGGGAAGTCAGACGTGCCGTCTGGAGACAGAGCGTGGACCCGCTACACGAGGTGGAGAGCCTTGCATGCCTGTGCGCCCAGCAGGGAGTCCTTCGATGAGCCGACTATCTCGAACGAGAGTGTGGCCGTGTGTGTTTTGTGTGTCACCTGGAGCTGGCAGGATCCCATGGCCGGGATAACGTTCCCGTTGTAGTCGACCATCCTGCACCGGGATGGCTGGATTGGTGGTCTGACCTTCATGGCGTAGAATGCTGACCATGCTATGAGGTTGGCGGAGGCGCCAGTGTCCAGGCGGAAAGTGATCGGCGATCGGTTGACCGTCAGGGTGGCACTCCATTCATCGCCCGGATTGATGGTGTTGACCCGGTTCCCATCAATGACCGCAACCCGGAAGGCGTCTTGGTCATCTGTGTCGTCGGTTTGGATGTCGTGATGTGGAGGCTGAATGGTCCGCACGTTCCTGCGAGGTTGTCGGAGATGTGGAAGATCCACAGGTTGAGCTGCTCGACAGTAAGCAGCGTAGTGGCCCATCTTGCCACAGCGTAGGCATTGTCGGGGTTTTGCAGGACATTGCCCTTTTAAATGTGCAGCTCCACAGTTGCCGCACGTCATGACGTCACGGCGTTCGTTACGCCACTGCGCATGCGCAGTTCGGTCTTGCGTCGGGCGCGCCTGCGCAGCGCGTCCCTCAGTGTTGCCATATGTTTTGGCGCGCACAAACGCGGGAGACCGCGAAAAGGCGCACGAAACGGCCGCCCGCGTCCGGGACGCGGGCCGGGAGGAACTCGATTGCCTGGATGCGTTCGGCCTCGTGGGTGGCCTGGCTTGCCGATTCGATCGCATGCTCACTTCAGCACTGAGCCTCCGACAGTGCGGCGCTCCCTCAGTACTGACCCTCCGACAGTGCGGCACTTCCTCAGTACTGACCCTCGGACGGTGCGGCACTCCCTCAGTACTGACCCTCTGACAGTGCAGCACTCCCTCAGTAATGACCCTCCCACAGTGCGTCGCTCCCTCAGTACTGACCCTCCGACAGTGCGGCGCTCCCTCAGTACTGACCCTCCGACAGTGCAGCGCTCCCTCAGTACTGACCCTCCGACAGTGCGGCACTCCCTCAGCACTGACCCTCCTATAGTGCGGCGTTCCCTCAGTACTGACCATCCGACAGTGCAGAACACCATCAGTACTGACCCTCTGACAGTGCAGCACTCCCTCAGTACTGACCCTCCCACAGTGCGGCACTCCCTCAGCACTGACCCTCTGACAGTGCAGCACTCCCTCAGTACTGACCCTCCCACAGTGCAGTGCTCCCTCAGGACTGACCCTCCGACAGTGCGGCTCTCCCTCAGCATTGATACTCCGACAGTGCTGCGCTCACTCAGCACTGACCCTCTGACAGTGCGGTGCTCCCTCAGTACTGACCCTCCGACAGTGCGGCACTCCGTCAGTACTGACCCTCCCACAGTGCGGCACTCCCTCAGTACTGACCGTCCGACAGTGCGGCGCTCCCTCAGTACTGACCCTCCCACAGTGCGGCGCTCCCTCAGTACCGACCCACCGACAGTGGGGCGCTGCCTCAGCACTGAACCTCCAAAAATGCGGAGCTCCCTGAGTACTGACACTCCGATAATGCGGCGGTCCCTCAGTACTGACCCTCCCACAGTGCGGCGCTCCCTCAGTACTGACCCTCTGACAGTACGGTGCTCCCTCAGTACTGACCCTCCCACAGTGTGGTGCTCCCTCAGTACTGACCCTCCCACAGTGATGCGCTACCTCAGTTCTGACCCTCCCACAGTGCGGCGCTCCCACAGTACCGACCCTCCGACAGTGCGGCGCTACCTCAGGACTGACCCTCCCACAGTGCGGCACTCCCTCAGTACTGACCGTCCGACAGTGCGGCGCTCCCTCAGTACTGACCCTCCCACAGTGCGGCGCTCCCTCAGTACCGACCCACCGACAGTGGGGCGCTGCCTCAGCACTGACCCTCCAAAAATGCGCAGCTCCCTGAGTACTGACCCTCCGATAATGCGGCGGTCCCTCAGTACTGACCCTCCCACAGTGCGGCGCTCCCTCAGTACTGACCCTCTGACACTGCAGCGTTCACTCAGTACTGACCCTCGGACAGTGCGTCGCTCCCTCAGGACTGACCCTCCGACAGTGAGGCGCTCCCTCAGTACTGACCCGCCCACAGTGCAGTACTCCCTCAGCACTGACCCTCCAACTGTGCGGAGCTCCCTCAGGACTGACCCTCCGACAGTGCGGCACTCCCTCAGCACTGACCCTCCGACAGTGCGGTACTAACTCTGTACTGACTCTCCCTGAGTGCGGCACTCCCTCAGTACTGACCCTTCGACAGTGCAACGCTCCCAGCAGTGACCCTCCGACAATGCGTGGCTCCCTCAGTACTGACCCTCCCAGTGCGGCGCTCCCTCAGTACTGACCCTCCCACAGTGCGGTGCTCCCGGAGACCTGACCCTCTGACAGTGCGGCGCTCCCTCACTGCTGACCCTCCGACAATGCAGCGCTCCCTCAGCACTGACCTTCCGACAATGCAGCACTCCCTCAGTACTGACTCTCTGACACTGCGACGCTCCCTCAGTACTGACCCTCCGACAGTGTGGCGCTCCGTCAGCTCTGTCCTTCCGACAGTGCGGCAATCCCTCAGTATTGCCCCTCCCACAGTGCGGCGCTCCCTCAGTACTGACCCTCCCACAGTGCGGTGCTCCCTCAGTACTGACCCACCCACAGTGCGGCGCTCCCTCTGTACTGACCGTCCCACAGTGCGGCACTCCCTCAGCACTGACCCTCCGACAGAGCGGCGCTCCCTCAGCACTGACTTTCCCACAGTGCGGCGCTCCCTCAGCACTGACCCTCCCACAGTGCGGCACTCCCTCAGTACTGACCCTCCCACAGTGCGGCGCTCCCTCAGTACTGACCCTCCCACAGTGCGGCACTCCCTCAGCACTGACCCTCCGACAGAGCGGCGCTCCCTCAGCACTGACTCTCCCACAGTGCGGCGCTCCCTCAGCACTGACCCTCCCACAGTGCGGCACTCCCTCAGCACTGACCCTCCCACAGTGCGGCTGTCCCTCAGTACTGACCCTCCCACAGTGATGCGCTACCTCAGTTCTGACCCTCCCACAGTGCGGCAATCCCTCAGTACTGACCCTCCGACAGTGCGGTGCTCCCTCAGTACTGACCCTCCCACAGTGTGGTGCTCCCTCAGTACTGACCCTCCCACAGTGATGCGCTACCTCAGTTCTGACCCTCTCACAGTGCGGCGCTCCCACAGTACCGACCCTCCGACAGTGCGGCGCTACCTCAGTATTGCCCCTCCCACAGTGCGGCGCTCCCTCAGTACTGACCCTCCCACAGTGCGGTGCTCCCTCAGTACTGACCCACCCACAGTGCGGCGCTCCCTCAGTACTGCCCCTCCCACAGTGCGGCACTCCCTCAGCACTGACCCTCCGACAGAGCGGCGCTCCCTCAGCACTGACCCTCCCACAGTGCGGTGCTCCCTCAGTACCGAGGCTGCGACAGTGCGGTGCTCCCTCAGCACTGACATTCTCACAGTGCGGTGCTCCCTCAGAACCGACCCTCCGACAGTGCGGTGCTCCCTCATCACTGACCCTCCCACAGTGCGACGCTCCCTCGCTACTGACCCTCCTTCAGTTCGACGCTCCCTCAGTACTGACCCTTCGGCAGTGCGACGCTCCCCCAGCATTGACCCTCCGACAGTGCGACGCTCACTCAGTACTGACCCTCCGACAGTGCGGCACTCCCTCAGCACTGACCCTCCGACAGTGCGGAGCTCCCTCAGGACTGACCATCCGGCAGTGCAGCACCCCCTCAGTAGTGACCCTCCCACAGTGCGGCGCTCCCTCAGTACTGACCCTCCCACAGTGCGGAACTCCCTCAGTACTGAACCACCGACAGTGCGGCGCTTCCTCAGTACTGACTCTCCGACAGTGCGGCACTCCCTCAGTACTGACCCTCCGACAGTGCGGCACTCCCTCTGTACTGACTCTCCCACAGTGCGGCACTCCCTCAGTACTGACCCTCCCACAGTGCGGCGCTCCCTCAGTACTGACCCTCCGACAGTGCGACGCTCCCTCAGTACTGACCCTCCGACAGTGCGGCGCTCCCTCAGTACTGACCCTCCGACAGTGCGGCGCTCCCTCAGTACTGACCCTCCGACAGTGCGGCACTCCCTCAGTACTGACCCTCCGACAGTGCGGCACTCCCTCTGTACTGACCCTCCGACAGTGCGATGCTCCCTCAGTACTGACACCCTCAAGTGCGTTGTTCCCTCAGTACTGACCCTCAGACAGTGCGGCACTCCCTCAGTACTGACCGTCCGACAATGCGTGGCTCCCTCAGTCCTGACCCTCCGACAGTGCGGCGCTCCCTCAGTGCTGACCCTCCGACAATGCAGCGCTCCCTCAGCACTGACCCTACCACAGTGCGGTGGTCCCTCAGTACTGACCCACCCACAGTGCGGCACTCCCTCAGTACTGACCCTCCGACAGAGCGGCGCTCCCTCAGCACTGACCCTCCGACAATGCAGCGCTCCCTCAGCACTGACCTTCCGACAGTGCGGTGCTCCCTCAGTGCTGACCCTCCGACAGTGCAGTACTCCCTCAGTACTGACGCTCCCACAGTGCGGCGCTCCCTCAGTACTGACCCTCCGACAGTGCAGTACTCCCTCAGTACTGACGCTCCCACAGTGCGGTGCTCCCTCAGTACTGACCCTCCCACAGTGCGGCGCTCCCTCAGTACTGACACTCCGACAGTGCAGTACTCCCTCAGTACTGACCCTCCCACAGTGCGGCGCTCCCTCAGTACTGACCCTCCGACAGTGCGGCGCTCTCTCAGTACTGACCCCCCCACAGTGCGGAGCTCCCTCAGCACTGATCCTCCCACAGTGCGGTGCTCCCTCAGTACTGACCCTCCCACAGTGCGGAGCTCCCTCAGTACTGACCCTCCACATTGCGGAGCTCCCTCAGTACTGACCCTCCCACAGCGCGGCGCTCCCTCAGTACTGACCCTCCCACAATGCGGTGCTCCCTCAGTACTGACCCTCCCACAGTGCGGCGCTCCCTCAGTACTGACACTCCGACAGTGCAGTACTCCCTCAGTACTGACCCTCCCACAGTGCGGCGCTCCCTCAGTACTGACCCTCCGACAGTGCGGCGCTCTCTCAGTACTGACCCCCCCACAGTGCGGAGCTCCCTCTGCACTGATCCTCCCACAGTGCGGTGCTCCCTCAGTACTGACCCTCCCACAGTGCGGAGCTCCCTCAGTACTGACCCTCCACAGTGCGGAGCTCCCTCAGTACTGACCCTCCCACAGCGCGGCGCTCCCTCAATACTGACCCTCCCACAGTGCGGTGCTCCCTCAGTACTGACCCTCCCACAGTGCGGCGCTCCCTCAGTACTGACCCTCCCACAGTGCAGCGCTCCCTCCCTCAGTACTGACCCTCCGACAATGCGGCGCTTCCTCAGTACTGACCCTCCGACAGTGCGGCGCTCCCTCAGTACTGACCCTCCGACAGTGCGGCGCTCCCTCAGTACTGACTCTCCGACAGTGCGGCAGTCCCTCAGTACTCACCCTCCGACAGTGCGGCGCTCCCTCAGTACTGACCCTCTGACAGTGCGGCGCTCCCTCAGTACTGACCCTCCGACAGTGCGGCGCTCGCTCAGTACTGACCCTCCGACAGTGTGGTGCTCCCTCAGCAGAGAGGGAGGGACAGAGGAGAGTGGGAGAGACGGGGGGAGAGAGACACACAGAGAGAGGCACAGAGAGAGATAGACACAGTGATAGAGACAGAGAGAGACAGAGAAACACACAGAGTGAGACACAGAGAGAGAGATAGAGAGAGAGACACAGAGAGAGAGACTGTTATAACCTGCCTGCTTACCATTGGCTGTGAACTAATGACAATCCCACAATCCTGTGGGAGTATGAGCTTCCCCAATGAGGGGGGCGGAGAAACCATTAGTAAACTCCTAGTATAAATAAAGCTGGCCAGTTTGGAACCAGCAGGAAGGAGTGTGCAGCAAGGGAAGTTACTGCTGCTGTTATATGTATATATGTTATTGTAAATAAATGTTATTACTTTTTGTATCCTTAAAACTCGTGCTGGATTCTTCGTGGCCCTTACAAAACTGGCGACGAGGGTTAAAGTGAATAGCTGTCTCCACTGCTGAAGCCACCTCCCTGGATTTTTGTTGGATACAGGTTGGAAGTTGTTTTCTATTATACCATGCCTCTGTACGGACGTTTGGATGTTTTTGATGCTGCGCTGGAAAGCTGGAACCAGTACACACAACGGATGCGTTACTATTTCCGGGCAAACAGTATCACCGAAAACGGGCGCCAGGTGGTCAGTTTGCTCACCGCCTGCGGCCCGCATACGTTTGGGGTGATTAGGAGCCTTACGTACCCAGCTGCGCCGGACACCAAAACGTTTGATGAACTTGTGAATATAGTGGGGCAACATTTTAACCCAACCCCGTCCACGATAGTCCAGCGTTACCGGTTTAACACCGCTGAGAGGACCCCTGGAGAATCCCTTGCCGATTTTCTATCCAGGCTACGCAGGATTGCGGAGTACTGTGACTATGGTGAGACCATGTCAGAAATGTTATGCGATCGTTTGGTTTGCGGTATTAACAATGCGGCCACCCAGAGAAAGTTGTTAGCGGAGCCAACATTGACTTTTCAATAGGCCATTCAAATAGTCTTGTCCCGAGAGAGCGCAGAGCGAGGAGTACAGGACCCTTCCGTCCGAAAACGTCCCCCCGCACTCCTGCGGTACCTTGGGCGAGGCGACGTCTGGACCGACGCCAATGGCCGTCGGACATTCCTCCCCGAAGGGAGCCTTCTCCAGAGCCAATGGATGAGGAGCCATGTCCGTGTCAGACTTGTAGGCGCCGACCCCGTCGCGGACGGCGGTCCTGGGGACGCCAGAGGCGCCGTCGTTCCGACCGAAACTGGGACCAGCCCAGGGGCCGTAACTGGGACCAGCCCAGAGGCCGTACCTTCCATGTGGATGAACCTGCGGCGACCACTCCTGAGGACGTGGAGACGGAGGACGACTGTCTGCAGCTGCATTGTGTGGCAGCTCCCAGTGTGGCCCCCATTAAGGTGACAGTACGGGTCAATGGCCATCCGCTTGAGATGGAGTTGGACACTGGCGCAGCGGTCTCCGTGATCGCCCAGAGGACATTCGACCGCATCAAGCAGGGTATACAGACCCTTACACTAACTGACTCACAGGCCAGGTTGGCCACCTACACGGGGGAACTACTGGACATTGCAGGAACTACAATGACCCCTGTTGTCTATGGACGCCAGGAGGGGCGTTTCCCACTTATCGTGGTGCGCGGCCATGGGCCCAGCCTGTTGGGTCGGGACTGGTTGCGCCATTTGCGGTTGCAATGGCAGCACATCCTCCAAACAGTTTCTGAAGGGTTGACTGAGGTGCTAGGACGATACCCAGATGTATTCCAGCCTGGTTTGGGGAAAATAAAAGGGGCCGTAGCCCGTATCCAAGTCGAACCAGGAGTCACGCCGCGCTATTTCCGGGCGCGCCTGGTGCCTTACGCCTTGCTGGAGAAGTTAGAAGGGGAACTCACTCGTTTGGAGAGTTTGGGTATTATCAGGCCCGTCCGTTTCGCTGACTGGGCAGCACCAATTGTACCTGTAATGAAGCCAGATGCCACAGTTCGCTTGTGTAGCGACTATAAACTTACAGTGAATACGGCTTCCCGACTCGACCGATACCCAATGCCTCGCATAGAGGATCTCTACGCGAAACCTGCAGGTGGACTCTCGTTCACAAAATTAGATATGAGTCACGCCTACCTGCAGTTGGAGCTGGACCCTGCCTCCCGACCATATGTAACAATTAACACACACCGGGGCCTGTATGAATATACACGGTTGCCCTTTGGAGTATCCTCTGCCTGCGCAATTTTTCAACGTGTTATGGAGGGCATTTTGAGAGGTTTACCACGTGTGGCTGTCTACTCAGATGACGTGTTGATTACAGGGACGTCGGAGCAAGAACATTTGGAAAATCTGGAGGCTGTCCTTAAGACGCCTTTCGGAGGCTGGAGTCCGTTTACGTCGCACAAAGTGCGTATTTCAGGCAAAGGAAGTAGTCTACCTAGGTTATCGGGTGGACCGCGAAGGTCTGCACCCCGTCGCAGAGAAGGTGCGTGCAATTCAACATGCCCCCGCCCCGACTGACACTTCGCATCTTCGTTCTTTTCTCGGTCTCGTAAACTATTACGGGAAGTTCCTCCCCAATCTGGCAACTATGCTGGCCCCCTTACACCTGCTGCTAAAGAAAAATCACACCTGGGTTTGGGGTCAGCCGCAAGAAACCGCTTTCCGGCGGGTAAAGCAACAATTTATCGACCGGCCCCATGTCGACCCTCACGACCGGTGAGATGGTTGCAACCCTAACGTTTATGGACACCTTACCTGTCACGGCATCACAGATCCGTGAGTGGACCCAGACGGAGCCAGTCCTGTCAAAGGTTCGGCACATAGTCCTGTATGGCGGGCAGCATAGACAGCTCCCAGGCGAGTTGCGGGCATTTTCCTCCAAGCTGTCAGAATTCAGCGTGGAAGACGGCATCCTCTTGTGGGGGACGCGTGTGATTGTCCCGGAAAAAGGCCAGGAGCTGATACTAAGAGACTTGCACAATGGGCATCCAGGTGTGACCAAAATGAAAATGTTGGCCCGGAGTTATGTCTGGTGGCCAGGCCTCGACACCAACATTGAGAAGGTGGCCCAAAACTGCTCCATTTGCCAGGAGCATCAGAAGCTTCCGCCGGCCGCGCCCCTACATCACTGGGAATGGCCAGGGCGGCCTTGGGCACGCTTACATGCAGATTTCGCATGCCCTTTTCAAGGATCCATGTTCCTTCTACTAATTGACGCCCAGTCCAAATGGCTGGAGGTGCATAAGATGCAGGGGACAACGTCCTGCGCAACAATTGAAAAGATGCGTTTGTCGTTTAGCACGCATGGCCTCCCCGAGGTGCTGGTCACGGATAACGGCACTCCATTCACGAGTGAGGAGTTTGCGAGGTTTACAAAGATGAACGGCATCCGCCATATCCGCACTGCCCCTTACCACCCGGCTTCAAATGGGTTGGCAGAGCGTGCAGTGCAGACATTCAAAAAAGGCCTAAAGAAGCAGTCTTCCGGATCAATGGACACGAGACTGGCTCGCTTTTTGTTTACGTACAGGACCACCCCCCATGCAGTGACTGGGGTAGCTCCCGCAGAACTCCTAATGGGCCGGAGACTTCGTACCCGCCTTAGTATGGTCTTCCCAGACATTGGCGCAAATGTACGCCGCACACAAGAACGGCAGGGACAGGGATTTTCTCGGCATCGGCCGATTCGGCAGTTTGCGCCCGGTGACCCAGTGTTCGTTCGGAATTTTGCTGGTGGTGCCCAGTGGGTTCCTGGTGTAATCTTTCACCAAACGGGCCCTATATCGTACCAAGTGCAAGCCCAGGGTCGTCTCCAGCGAAAACATGTAGACCACGTTCGGTCCAGAAGACTATCCCCTCCAAAGATTCCCCGCCCCCGGAGCTCATTTCTACAGCCGCAGAGACAAGGGAAGGTAGTCCTCACAATCTTCCACTGGTGCCTCACTCGAAGCCTGCGCAGGTCATTACGGGACCGAATGGAGATAGAGACGCTGACATGACGGAGGCAGCAGACTCTGACTCCGAGATGGAGACACAGGATGCATCAGAGGGGGAATCCTCGGGTCCACGGGCCGTGGATGTACAACCGCGCCGTTCATCACGGAAGCGCCGGTCTCCGTCTCGTTATACGCCGCCTGATCCAGCGCCGCGTGCAAATGGTGTCCGGCCTGCGGTCAAACGAGTCCGACGCCCTCCTTCGCCAGGGTCTTCGGTGGATTCCTTGGACTTTGGGGGGGAGGGATGTTATAACCTGCCTACTTACCATTGGCTGGGGAGTAATGACAATCCCACAATCCTGTGGGAGTATGAGCTTCCCCAATGAGGGGGGCGGAGAAACCACTAGCAAACTCCTAGTATAAATAAAGCTGGCCAGTTCAGGAACCAGCAGGAAGGAGTATGTAGCAAGGGAAGTTGCTGCTGCTGTTATATATATATGTTATAGTAAATAAATATTATTACTTTGTATCCTTAAAACTCGTGCTGGATTCTTCGTGGCCCTCACAACAGAGAGAGAGAGACAGAGAGAGAGAGAGAGAGACACACACACAGAGAGACACAGGCAGACAGAGAGAGAGAGACGGAGAGACAGAGAGAGAGAGAGACACGCAGAGAGAGAGAGAGAGACAGAGAGAGAGAGACAGAGAGACAGCGAGAGAGAGAGAGAGAGACACGCAGAGAGACAGAGAGAGACAGAGACACAGGCAGACAGAGAGAGAGAGAGACAGAGACACAGGCAGACAGAGGGAGAGAGAGACGGAGAGAGAGAGACACGCAGAGAGAGAGAGAGACAGAGACAGAGAGAGAGTGACACAGGCAGACAGAGAGAGAGAGACAGAGAGACAGCGAGAGAGAGAGACAGAGAGAGACAGACAGAGAGAGAGTGACACAGGCACAGAGAGAGAGAGACAGAGAGAGAGACAGAGAGAGAGAGAGAGACAGAGACACAGGCAGACAGAGAGAGAGACTGAGAGAGAGACATGCAGAGAGAGAGAGACAGAGACAGAGAGAGAGAGAGACACACACAGAGAGACAGAGAGAGAGACAGAGAGAGAGAGAGAGACAGAGACACAGGCAGACAGAGAGAGAGACTGAGAGAGAGACATGCAGAGAGAGAGAGACAGACAGAGAGAGAGAGAGACACACACAGAGAGACAGAGAGAGAGAGACAGAGAGAGAGAGACACACACAGAGAGACACAGGCAGACAGAGAGACACACACACACAGAGGGAGAGAGAGAGACACACACAGAGACACAGGCAGACAGAGAGCGAGAGAGAGACACACACACAGACACAGAGAGAGAGGCTCTGATTCCTGGCAGAGACTCGCGTTGAACAAGCTGTTGACAATGAGAAGTTTTGCCTGCCCAGGTCTCCCTGGTGTTTGTGATATTGTTGCTAACAGGCCCTGATTAAATGTTCAGTGTTGCTGTTAACGACCGTGTGGCGATAATGAGAGATGAAGACTTCGAAACCCACGCTCCGTGTCCCAGTGCCGTCAGAGATGAACAAAACATACTAAATTCCCCCCATCCTTCCCTCGGTCGGTGAGGAGGCGGTTTCAGGCCTAGTTACCCCCACAGGGCCTGTGGCCAACGCTCCCCCCTCCCTCATCTCTCGAAGCGACTGTCGGACATCCAGTGCTGGAAGACTGGATCTCTTTCCCCCCCCCCACCCCACCCCCCCACCCCCAATGAGATTTCGGACAGTCCCAATCAATCATATCCTCGTCCTCATCCATCAGCTCCGTTACTGGCCCAATCTGCTCTCATTCAACATGCTACAGGAAAGCAACGGGTCGGATCCCAAGGCCCTCGCAGAGGTTGGTTCCCATAGATCATAGAATTTACAGTGCAGAAGGAGGCCATTTGGCCCATCGAGTCTGTACCGGCCCTTGGAAAGAGCACCCTACCCAAGGTCCACCCCTCCACCCTATCCCCAAAACCCAGTAACCCCACCCAACCCAACATTGTGGACACTGAACGGCAATTTATCACGGCCTATCCACCTAACCTGCGCATCTTTGGACTGTGGGAGGAAACCGGAGCACGCGGAGGAAACCCACGCACACACGGGGAGAACGTGCAGACTCCACACAGACAGTGACCCAAGCCGGAATCGAACCTAGGACCCTGGAGCTGTGAAGCAACTGTGCTAACCACTGTGCTACCGTGCCCACAGTGGAGTTTTCCCCAGAACGGGAGCAGGGATCAGGAAGTTGGCCGTCAATTTTTGTGGAGAGAGACTCTAGAGGCACTGGAATTGTCCTCCTCGAAGCAGAGTTCCTCCATGAGAGCCCCCTGTTAAAGAGGGAGTCTCTCCGTCAGGGACCCCTGTTAAAGAGGGAGTCTCTCCGTCAGGGACCCTGTTAAAGAGGGAGTCTCTCTGTCAGGGAACCTGTTAAAGAGGCAGTCTCTCCGTCAGGGACCCTGTTAAAGAGGGAGTCTCTCCGTCAGGGACCCTGTTAAAGAGGGAGTCTCTCTGTCAGGGATCCTGTTTAAAGAGGGAGTCTCTCTGTCAGGGACCCTGGTTAAAGAGGGAGTCTCTCCGTCAGGGACCCTGTTAAAGAGGGAGTCTCTCCGTCAGGGACCCTGTTAAAGAGGCAGTCTCTCCGTCAGGGACCCTGTTAAAGAGGGAGTCTCTCCGTCAGGGACCCTGTTAAAGAGGGAGTCTCTCCGTCAGGGACCCTGTTAAAGAGGGAGTCTCTCCGTCAGGGACCCTGTTCAAGAGGGAGTCTCTCCGTCAGGGACCCTGTTAAAGAGGGAGTCTCTCCGTCGGGGACCCTGTTTAAAGAGGGAGTCTCTCTGTCAGGGATCCTGTTTAAAGAGGGAGTCTCTCCGTCAGGGACCCCTGTTAAAGAGGGAGTCTCTCCGTCAGGGACCCTGTTAAAGAGGGAGTCTCTCCGTCGGGGACCCTGTTTAAAGAGGGAGTCTCTCTGTCAGGGATCCTGTTTAAAGAGGGAGTCTCTCCGTCAGGGACCCCTGTTAAAGAGGGAGTCTCTCCGTCAGGGACCCTGTTAAAGAGGGAGTCTCTCCGTCAGGGACCCTGTTAAAGAGGGAGTCTCTCCGTCAGGGACCCTGTTAAAGAGGGAGTCTTGCCTTCAGGGACCCTGTAAAAGAGGGTCTCCGACAGGGACCCTGTTTAAAGAGGGAATCTCTCCGTCAGGGACCCTGTTAAAGAGGGAGTCTCTCAGTCAGGGACCCTGTTTAAAGAGGGAGTCTCTCCGTCAGGGACAGTGTTTAAAGAGGGAGTCTCTCCGTCAGGGACCCTGTTAAAGAGGGAGTCTCTCCGTCAGGGACCCTGTTTAAAGAGGGAGTCTCTCTGTCAGGGACCCTGTTTAAAGAGGGAGTCTCTCCGTCAGGGACCCTGTTAAAGAGGGAGTCTCTCCGTCAGGGACCCTGTTTAATGAGGGAGTCTCTCCGTCAGGGACCCTGTTTAAAGAGGGAGTCTCTCCGTCAGGGACCCTGTTTAAAGAGGGAGTCTCTCCGTCAGGGACCCTGTTTAAAGAGGGAGTCTCTCTGTCAGGGACCCTGTTTAAAGAGGGAGTCTCTCTGTCAGGGACCCTGTTAAAGAGGGAGTCTCTCCGTCAGGGACCCTGTGGAAGAGGGTCTCCGTCAGGGACCCCTGTTAAAGAGGGCATCACCCCGTCGGGGACCCTGTTTAAAGTGGGAGTCTCTCCGTCAGGGACCCTGTTTAAACAGGGAGTCTCTCCGTCAGGGACCCTATTAAAGAGGGAGTCTCTCCGTCAGGGAACCTGTTTAAAGAGGGAGTCTCTCTGTCAGGGACCCTGTTTAAAGAGGGAGCCTCTCTGTCAGGGACCCTGTTTAAAGAGGGAGTCTCTCCGTCAGGGACCCTGTTAAAGAGGGAGTCTCTCTGTCAGGGACCCTGTTAAAGAGGGAGTCTCTCCGTCAGGGACCCTGTTAAAGAGGGAGTCTCTCTGTCAGGGACCCCTGTTTAAAGAGGGAGTCTCTCTGTCAGGGACCCTGTTTAAAGAGGGAGTCTCTCTCTATCAGGGACCCTGTTTAAAGAGGGAGTCTCTCTGTCAGGGACCCTGTTTAAAGAGGGAGTCTCTCTGTCAGGGGCCGTGTTTAAAGAGGGAGTCTCTCCGTCAGGGACCCTGTTAAAGAGGGCGTCTCTCTGTCAGGGACCCTGTTAAAGAGGGAGTCTCTCCATCAGAGACCCTGTTAAAGAGGGAGTCTCTCTATCAGGGACCCTGTTAAAGAGGGAGTCTCTCCGTCAGGGACCCTGTTTAAAGAGGGAGTCTCTCCGTCAGGGACCCTGTTAAAGAGGGAGTCTCTCTGTCAGGGACCCCTGTTAAAGAGGGAGTCTCTCCGTCAGGGACCCTGTTTAAAGAGGGAGTCTCTCTGTCAGGGACCCCTGTTAAAGAGGGAGTCTCTCCGTCAGGGACCCTGTTTAAAGAGGGAGTCTCTCCGTCAGGGACCCCTGTTAAAGAGGGAGTCTCTCCGTCAGGGACCCAGTTAAAGAGGGAGTCTCTCCGTCAGGGACCCTGTTAAAGAGGGAGTCTCTCTGTCAGGGACCCCTGTTAAAGAGGGAGTCTCTCCGTCAGGGACCCCTGTTAAAGAGGGAGTCTCTCCGTCAGGGACCCTGTTTAAAGAGGGAGTCTCTCCGTCAGGGACCCTATTAAAGAGGGCGTCTCTCTATCAGGGACCCTGTTAAAGAGGGAGTCTCTCCGTCAGGGACCCTGTTAAAGAGGGAGTCTCTCTGTCAGGGACCCCTGTTTAAAGAGGGAGTCTCTCTGTCAGGGACCCTGTTTAAAGAGGGAGTCTCTCTCTATCAGGGACCCTGTTTAAAGAGGGAGTCTCTCTGTCAGGGACCCTGTTTAAAGAGGGAGTCTCTCTGTCAGGGGCCGTGTTTAAAGAGGGAGTCTCTCCGTCAGGGACCCTGTTAAAGAGGGAGTCTCTCCGTCAGGGACCCTGTTAAAGAGGGAGTCTCTCCGTCAGGGACCCTGTTAAAGAGGGAGTCTCTCCGTCAGGGACCCTGTTTAAAGAGGGAGTCTCTCTGTCAGGGGCCGTGTTTAAAGAGGGAGTCTCTCCGTCAGGGACCCTGTTAAAGAGGGAGTCTCTCCGTCAGGGACCCTGTTTAAAGAGGGAGTCTCTCCGTCAGGGACCCTGTTTAAAGAGGGAGTCTCTCTGTCAGGGACCCCTGTTTAAAGAGGGAGTCTCTCCGTCAGGGACCCTGTTTAAAGAGGGAGTCTCTCTGTCAGGGACCCTGTTTAAAGAGGGAGTCTCTCCGTCAGGGACCCCTGTTAAAGAGGGAGTCTCTCCGTCAGGGACCCTGTTAAAGAGGGAGTCTCTCTGTCAGGGACCCTGGTTAAAGAGGGAGTCTCTCCGTCAGGGACCCTGTTTAAAGAGGGAGTCTCTCTGTCAGGGACCCTGTTTAAAGAGGGAGTCTCTCCGTCAGGGACCCTGTTTAAAGAGGGAGTCTCTCCGTCAGGGACCCTGTTTAAAGAGGGAGTCTCTCCGTCAGGGGCCCTGTTTAAAGAGGGAGTCTCTCTGTCAGGGACCCTGTTTAAAGAGGGAGTCTCTCCGTCAGGGACCCCTGTTTAAAGAGGGAGTCTCTCCGTCAGGGACCCTGTTTAAAGAGGGAGTCTCTCCGTCAGGGACCCCTGTTTAAAGAGGGAGTCTCTCCGTCAGGGACAATGTTTAAAGAGGGAGTCTCTCCGTCAGGGACCCTGTTTAAAGAGGGAGTCTCTCCGTCAGGGACCCTGTTTAAAGAGGGTCTCCGTCAGGGGCCCTGTTAAAGAGGGAGATTGAAACTCAGAGATTTATAATACTCGCAATGCCACACCAGAGTTCTGACACGTTTTTGTGGCCCTGTCTATTCCAGTGTTTACGGTGCGCAGTATTTCCATTACCTCAGCGATCGCGGTGCTAATCCCGGCACCAGCTTCCGGAAGGTTCTATTGGTTGGAGGCTGGCGGTGAGGAGGCTCTAAGGGAGCGGTGGTTGGGTTAATGACATCGCAGTAACCCTGCTCCCTCTCGTCACCGCGTCCCAGTGACGCCTCGAGCAACATTCACCTGATGACATCAGCAGTCTCCAAACAACAGAACCCTTTCTGGGGACAAGCAGAGCGAGGTGGCGGCAGAGTAGTGACTGACTCTGTCGCACAGCCTCCCTGACGGAGACTCCCTCTTTAACAGGGTCCCTGACGGAGAGACTCCCTCTTTAACAGGGGTCCCTGACGGAGAGACTCCCTCTTTAAACAGGGTCCCTGACGGAGAGACTCCCTCTTTAACCAGGGTCCCTGACAGAGAGACTCCCTCTTTAACAGGGTCCCTGACGGAGAGACTCCCTCTTTAACAGGGTCCCTGACGGAGAGACTCCCTCTTTAACAGGGTCCCTGACGGAGAGACTCCCTCTTTAACAGGGTCCCTGACAGAGAGACTCCCTCTTTAAACAGGGCCCCTGACGGAGAGACTCCCTCTTTAACAGGGTCCCTGACAGAGAGACTCCCTCTTTAACAGGGTCCCTGACAGAGAGACTCCCTCTTTAAACAGGGTCCCTGACGGAGAGACTCCCTCTTTAGCTGGGGTCCCTGACGGAGAGACTCCCTCTTCCACAGGGTCCCTGACGGAGAGACTCCCTCTTTAAACAGGGTCCCTGACGGAGAGACTCCCTCTTTAACAGGGTCCCTGACAGAGAGACTCCCTCTTTAACAGGGTCCCTGACGGAGAGACTCCCTCTTTAACAGGGTCCCTGACGGAGAGACTCCCTCTTTAAACAGGGTCCCTGACGGAGAGACTCCCTCTTTAAACAGGGTCCCTGACGGAGAGACTCCCTCTTTAACAGGGTCCCTGACAGAGAGACTCCCTCTTTAACAGGGTCCCTGACGGAGAGACTCCCTCTTTAACAGGGTCCCTGACGGAGAGACTCCCTCTTTAAACAGGGTCCTTGACGGAGGGACTCCCTCTTTAAACAGGGTCCCTGGTAGAGAGACTCCCTCTTTAACAGGGTCCCTGACAGAGAGACTCCCTCTTTAAACAGTGATCCCTGATGGAGAGACTCCCTCTTTAAACAGGGTCCCTGACGGAGAGACTCCCTCTTTAAAAAGGGTCCCTGACGGAGAGACTTCCTCTTTAACAGGGTCCCTGACGGAGAGACTCCCTCTTTAAACAGGGTCCCTGACGGAGAGACTCCCTCTTTAACAGGGTCCCTGACGGAGAGACTCCCTCTTTAAACACTGTCCCTGACGGAGAGATTCCCTCTTTAAACACTGTCCCTGACGGAGAGACTCCCTCTTTAAACAGGGATCCCTGATGGAGAGACTCCCTCTTTAAACAGGGTACCTGACAGAGAGACTCCCTCTTTAACAGGGTCCCTGACGGAGAGACTCCCTCTTTAACAGGGGTCCCTGACAGAGAGACTCCCTCTTTAACAGGGTCCCTGACGGAGAGACTCCCTCTTTAAACAGGGTCCCTGACGGAGAGACTCCCTCTTTAACCAGGGTCCCTGACAGAGAGACTCCCTCTTTAAACAGGGTCCCTGACGGAGAGACTCCCTCTTTAAACAGGGTCCCTGACGGAGAGACTCCCTCTTTAAACAGAGTCCCTGACGGAGAGACTCCCTCTTTAAACAGGGTCCCTGACGGAGAGACTCCCTCTTTAAACAGGGTCCCTGACAGAGAGGCTCCCTCTTTAAACAGGGTCCCTGACGGAGAGACTCCCTCTTTAAACAGAGTCCCTGACGGAGAGACTCCCTCTTTAAACAGGGTCCCTGACGGAGAGACTCCCTCTTTAAACAGAGTCCCTGACGGAGAGACTCCCTCTTTAACAGGGTCCCTGACGGAGAGACTCCCTCTTTAAACACTGTCCCTGACGGAGAGACTCCCTCTTTAAACAGGGTCTCTTACGGAGAGACTCTCTCTTTAAACAGGGTCCCTGATGGAGAGATTCCCTCTTTAAACAGGGTCCCTGACGGAGAGACTCCCTCTTTAAACAGGGTCCCTGACGGAGAGACTCCCTCTTTAAACACTGTCCCTGACGGAGAGACTCCCTCTTTAAACAGGGTCCCTGACAGAGAGACTCCCTCTTTAAACAGGGTCCCTGACTGAGAGACTCCCTCTTTAACAGGGTCCCTGACGGAGACCCTCTTTAACAGGGTCCCTGACGGAGAGACTCCCTCTTTAAACAGGGTCCCTGACGGAGCCACTCCCTCTTTAAACAGGGTCCCTGATAGAGAGACTCCCTCTTTAAACAGGGTCCCTGACGGAGAGACTCCCTCTTTAAACAGGGTCCCTGACGGAGAGACTCCCTCTTTAACAGGGTCCCTGACGGAGAGACTCCCTCTTTAACAGGGTCCCTGACGGAGAGACTCCCTCTTTAAACAGGGTCCCTGACGGAGAGACTCCCTCTTTAAACAGGGTCCCTGACGGAGAGACTCCCTCTTTAAACAGGGTCCCTGACGGAGACCCTCTTTAACAGGGTCCCTGACGGAGAGACTCCCTCTTTAACAGGGGTCCCTGACGGAGACCCTCTTTAAACAGGGTCCCTGACGGAGAGACTCCCTCTTTAACAGGGTCCCTGACGGAGAGACTCCCTCTTTAACAGGGTCCCTGACAGAGAGACTCCCTCTTTAAACAGGGTCCCTGACGGAGAGACTCCCTCTTTAACAGGGTCCCTGACGGAGAGACTCCCTCTTTAAACAGGGTCCCTGACGGAGAGACTCTCTCTTTAAACAGGGTCCCTGTCGGAGACCCTCTTTAACAGGGTCCCTGAAGGCAAGACTCCCTCTTTAACAGGGTCCCTGACGGAGAGACTCCCTCTTTAACTGGGTCCCTGACGGAGAGACTCCCTCTTTAACAGGGGTCCCTGACGGAGAGACTCCCTCTTTAAACAGGATCCCTGACAGAGAGACTCCCTCTTTAAACAGGGTCCCTGACGGAGAGACTCCCTCTTTAACAGAGTCCCTGACGGAGAGACTCCCTCTTTAAACACTGTCCCTGACAGAGAGACTCCCTCTTTAAACAGGGTCCCTGACGGAGAGACTCCCTCTTTAAACAGGGTCCCTGACGGAGAGACTCCCTCTTTAAACAGGGTCCCTGACGGAGAGACTCCCTCTTTAAACAGGGTCCCTGACGGAGAGACTCCCTCTTTAACAGGGTCCCTGACGGAGAGACTCCCTCTTTAAACAGGGTCCCTGACGGAGAGACTCCCTCTTTAACAGGGGTCCCTGACGGATAGACTCCCTCTTTAAACAGGGTCCCTGACGGAGAGACTCCCTCTTTAAACAGGGTCCCTGATGGAGAGATTCCCTCTTTAAACACTGTCCCTGACGGAGAGACTCCCTCTTTAAACACTGTCCTTGACAGAGAGACTCCCTCTTTAAACAGGTCCCTGACGGAGAGACTCCCTCTTTAACAGGGGTCCCTGACGGAGAGACTCCCTCTTTAAACAGGGTCCCTGACGGAGAGACTCCCTCTTTAAACACTGTTCCTGACGGAGAGACTCTCTGTTTAAACACTGTCCCTGACGGAGAGACTCCCTCTTTAAACAGGGTCCCTGACGGAGAGACTCCCTCTTTAACAGGGGTCCCTGACGGAGAGACTCCCTCTTTAACAGGGGTCACTGACGGAGAGACTCCCTCTTTAAACAGGGTCCCTGACGGAGAGACTCCCTCTTTAAGCACTGTCCCTGACAGAGAGACTCCCTCTTTAAACAGGGTCCCTGACGGAGAGACTCCCTCTTTAACAGGGGTCCCTGACGGAGAGACTCCCTCTTTAAACAGGGTCCCTGACGGAGAGACTCCCTCTTTAAACGCTGTTCCTGACGGAGAGACTCTCTGTTTAAACACTGTCCCTGACGGAGAGACTCCCTCTTTAAACAGGGTTCCTGACGGAGAGACTCCCTCTTTAACAGGGGTCCCTGACGGAGAGACTCCCTCTTTAACAGGGGTCACTGACGGAGAGACTCCCTCTTTAAACAGGGTCCCTGACGGAGAGACTCCCTCTTTAAACAGCGTCCCTGACGGAGAGACTCCCTCTTTAACAGGGGTCCCTGACGGATAGACTCCCTCTTTAACAGGGGTCCGTGACGGAGAGAGACTCCCTCTTTAACAGGGGTCCCTGACGAAGAGACTCCCTCTTTAACAGGGGTCCCTGACGGAGAGAGACTCCCTCTGAAAGGGGAGGGGTGTCTGAATGAGAAATACCAGCCCCCCAATTATAATATTGAATATTGGAAAGTGAATAAATCAGTGATGAACCCCCTTTGAACTGATCTCAACAGAGGACCTTCCCAGGATGTCAAACCACAATGCGTGTGACAGCTCCCCACTCTTCACTAATTGCGTTTTGGCTTGGATGTCCCTGACAAATCCCTCATCTCCTCCTCTCTGCTCCCAGGTATCGACATCACAAAATTCAGTCTCGCCCTGGTCTCACCTGTATCGCCCAGCTACATATCTCCCCCCTGAGATTTTTAATGACCCCAGTTTCGGGGTTTGTCGGCTGAGACGAGATTTGGAAGCTGCTGCTTGAGCAGCAACCTCACCAACACTGCTGATCTCGTGTGGGAGATACAATTCAATTAATCTGGCACTCCAACTCCTCGCGATGATTATTCATCACAGTACAACACAGCTCGATCGCTCTCTCCCTGCCTCTCTCTCCCTCGCCCTCTCTCTCTCTCTGCCTCTCTCTCCTTCTCTCACACTCCCCATCACAGTACAACACAGCAAAGCTCGATCGCTCTCTCCCTGCCTCTCTCTCTATCTTTGTCTCCATTTCTCCCTCTCTCTGCCTCTCTCTCTCCCTGCCTCTCTCTCCCTCGCCCTCTCTCTCTCCCTGCCTCTCTCTCCCTCGCCCTCTCTCTCTCTCTGCCTCTCTCTCCCTCGCCCTCTCTCTCTCTCTGCCTCCCTCTCTCTCTCTCTGTATCCGTCCTCTCTCTCTCTCTGCCTCCCTCCCTCTCTCTCTTTCTGCCTCCCTCTCTCTCTCTCTCTCTCTCTCTGCCTCCCTCTCTCTCTCTCTGTATACCTACTCTCTCTCTGCCTCCCTCCCTCTCTCTCTCTCTCTCTCTGCCTCCCACTCTCTCTCTCTGTATCCCTCCTCTCTCTCTGCCTCCCTCGCTCTCTCTCTCTCCCTCCCTTTGTCTCTCTCTCTGCCTCCTTCCCTCTCGCTGCATCCTCCCTCTCACTATCTCTCTGTCTCTTTCTCTCTCTCTACCTCCCTCACTCTCCCTATCTGCCTCCTTCCCTCCCTCTCTCTGCCTCCCTCCCTCTCTGTCTCCCTCCCTCTCTCTCAGTCTCTCTCTCTTTCTCTCTCTGCCTCCCTCTCTCTCTCTCTCTGCCTCCCTCTCTCTCTGTCTCCCTCTCTGCCTCCCTCTCTCTCTGTCTCTCTCTCTGCCTCCCTCTCCCCCCTCTCTCTGTCTCTCTCTCTGTCTCCCTCTCTCTCTCTGTCTCTGCCTCCCTCTCTCTCTCTCTCCGTCTCATTCCTGTATGTCTCCCCATCTTTGATTGGCTCTCTCTCTGTCTCTCTCTTTCTCCTCCCCATCTCTCCCCCTCTTTTTTCATCTCATTCCCCCCTCACTCCTTTTCTCTCCCCTCGTTTTTTCTCTCATTTCTTTTTCCTTTCCCTCATTCTTACTTTCGCCCATTGCCCTTTTTTGGGCCTGTTTAGCACAGGGCTAAATCGCTGGCTTTGAATGTTAACCAAGGCAGGCCAGCAGCAGGGTTCAATTCCCGGAACAGCCTCCCCGAACAGGTGCCGGAATGTGGCGACTAGGGGCTTTTCACAGTAACTTCGTTTGAAGCCTACTTGTGACAATAAGTGATTTTCATTTTCTATTAGCCTAATTCCCTCATTCACTGACTTCCTCTCCTCTTTCACTCACCCCATCTCTCCCTCTCTCCCCACCTCTCCTTCTCACTCTCCCCATCTCTCCTTCTCTCTCTCCCTCACTCCCCATCTCTCCTTCTCACTCTCCCCATCTCTCCTTCTCTCTCTCCCTCACTCCCCATCTCTCCTTCTCACTCTCTCCATCTCTCCCTCTCTCCCTCTCTCCCCATCTCTCTCTCCCCATCTCTCCTTCTCTCTCCCCATCTCTCCTTCTCTCTCCCCATCTCTCCTCTCTCTCTCCTTCTCTCTCCCCATCTCTCCTTCTTTCTCTCCCCATCTCTCCTTCTGTCTCTCTCCCCATCTCTCCTTCTCCCTCTCTCACCGTCTCTCCTTCCCTCTCTCCCCATCTCTCCTTCGCTCTCAACCCCACCTCTCCCTCCACATCTCTCCCGCTCTCTTTCTCGGCCCATCTCTCCTTCTCGCTCTCCCAGGCTCTCCTTCTATCTCGCCCCCATCTCTCCCTCCCCATCTCTCTCTCTCTCTCTTTCTCTCTCCCCATCTCTCCCTCTCTCTCTCCCATCTCTACTTCTCCCTCCCCCCCCATCTCTCCTCTCTCTCCCCATCTCTCCTTCACCCTCTCCCATCTCTACCTCTCTCGCTCCCCATCTCTCCTTCTCTCTCTCCCATCTCTCCTTCTGTCTCTCTCACCATCTCTCCTTATCTCTCGCCCATCTCTCCTTCTCTCTCCCCCATCTCTCTTTATCTCCCTCCCATCTCTCCTTCTCTCTCTCCCCATCTCTCCCTCTCTCTCTCTCTCCCCATCTCTCCCTCTCCCCATCTCTCCCTCTATCTCTCCCCATCTCGCCTTCTCTCTCGCCCATCTCTCATTCTCTCTCTCCCCATCTCTCCCTTTCTCTCCCCATCTCTCCCGCTCTCTCTCTTCCCATCTCTCCTCTCTCTCCCCATCTCTCCTTCTCTCTCTCCCCATCACTCTCTCCCCATCTCTTCCTCTCTCTCCATCCCCATCTCTACTTCTCTCTCTTCCCATCTCTCTTTCTCTCTCTCCCCATCTCTCCCTCTCTCTCCCCATCTCTCCTTCTCTCTCCCTTTCTCTCCCCACCCCTCCTTCTCTCTCTCCCCATCTCTCCTTCTCTCTCTCCCCATCTCTCCCTTTCTCTCCCCATCTCTCCTTCTCTCTCCCCATCTCTCCCTTTCTCTCCCCACCCCTCCTTCTCTCTCTCCCCATCTCTCCTTCTCTCTCTCCCCATCTCTCCTTCTCTCTCTCCCCATCTCTCCCTTTCTCTCCCCATCTCTCCCTTTCTCTCCCCATCCCTCCTTCTCTCTCTCCCCATCTCTCCTTCTCTCTCTCCCCATCTCTCCTTCTCTCTCTCCCCATCTCTCCCTTTCTCTCCCCATCTCTCCTTCTCTCTCCCCATCTCTCCCTTTCTCTCCCCACCCCTCCTTCTCTCTCTCCCCATCTCTCCTTCTCTCTCTCCCCATCTCTCCTTCTCTCTCTCCCCATCTCTCCCTTTCTCTCCCCATCTCTCCCTTTCTCTCCCCATCCCTCCTTCTCTCTCTCCCCATCTCTCCTTCTCTCTCTCCCCATCTCTCCTTCTCTCTCTCCCCATCTCTCATTCTCTCTCTCCCCCATCTCTCCTTCTCTCTCTCCCCCATCTCTCCTTCTCTCGCTCCCCCATCTCTCCTTCTCTCTCTCCCATCTCTTCTTCTCTCCCCATCTCTCCTTCTCTCTCTCCCCATCCCTCCTTCTCTCTCCCCATCTCTCCCTCTCTCTTCCCATCTCTCCCTCTCCCCATCTCTCCTTTTCTCTCTCCCCATCTCTCCCTTTCTCTCCCCATCTCTCCCTTTCTCTCCCCATCCCTCCTTCTCTCTCTCCCCATCTCTCCTTCTCTCTCTCCCCATCTCTCCTTCTCTCTCTCCCCATCTCTCCCTTTCTCTCCCCATCTCTCCTTCTCTCTCCCCATCTCTCCCTTTCTCTCCCCACCCCTCCTTCTCTCTCTCCCCATCTCTCCTTCTCTCTCTCCCCATCTCTCCTTCTCTCTCTCCCCATCTCTCCCTTTCTCTCCCCATCTCTCCCTTTCTCTCCCCATCCCTCCTTCTCTCTCTCCCCATCTCTCCTTCTCTCTCTCCCCATCTCTCCTTCTCTCTCTCCCCATCTCTCATTCTCTCTCTCCCCCATCTCTCCTTCTCTCTCTCCCCCATCTCTCCTTCTCTCTCTCCCCCATCTCTCCTTCTCTCTCTCCCATCTCTTCTTCTCTCCCCATCTCTCCTTCTCTCTCTCCCCATCCCTCCTTCTCTCTCCCCATCTCTCCCTCTCTCTTCCCATCTCTCCCTCTCCCCATCTCTCCTTCTCTCTCTCCCCATTTCCCCTTCTCTCATTCACCCCATCTCTCCTTCTCTCTCTCCCCAACTCTCCTTCTCTCTCTCTCTCCACATCTCTCCTCTCCCCATCTCTCCCTCTCTCTCTCTCCATCTCTCTTTCTCCCCATCTCTCCTTCACTCTCTCCCCATCTCTCCTTCACTCTCTCCCCATCTCTCCTTCTCTCTCTCCCCAACTCTCCTTCTCTCTCTCTCTCTCCACATCTCACCTCTCCCCATCTCTCTCCATCTCTTCCTCTCTCTCTCCATCACTCCCTCTCCCCATCTCTCCTTCTCTCACTACCTCTCTTTCCCATCTCTCCCTCTGTCTCTCCCATCTCTCCTTCTCTCACACTCCCCATCTCTCCTTCTCTCTCCCCATCTCTCCTCTCTCCCCAGCTCTCCTTCTATCTCTCCTCCTCTCTTCCTCTCTCCTTCACTCTCTCTCCCATCTCTCCTTCTCTCTCACTCTCCCATCTCTCCTTCTCTCTCACTCTCGCATCTCTCCTTCTCTCTCTCTCCCATCTCTCCCTCTCTCTCTCTCCCCATCTCTCCTTCTCTCTCTCTCCCCATCTCTCCTTCTCTCTCTCTCCCCATCTCTCCTTCTCTCTCTCCCCATCTCTCCTTCTCTCTCTCCCATCTCTCCTTCTCTCTCTCCTCCTTTCTTCCTCTCTCTCCCATCTCTCCTTCACTCTCTCTCCCATCTCTCCTTCTCTCTTTCTCCCATCTCTCCTTCTCTCTCTCTTCCCCCTCTCCCTCTCTCTCTCTTCCCATCTCTCCTTCTCTCTCTCCCCATCTCTCCTTCTCTCTCTCCCTATCTCTCTCTCCCCATCTCTTCCTCTCTCTCCATCCCCATCTCTACTTCTCTCTCTCCCCATCTCTCCTTCGCTCTCTCCCCATCTCTCCCTTTCTCTCCCCATCTCTCAATCTCTCTCTCCCCATCTCTCCCTTTCTCTCCCCATCCCTCCTTCTCTCTCTCCCCATCTACCCTTCTCTCTCCCCATCTCTCCTTCTCTCTCTCCCCATCTCTCCTTCTCTCTCTCCCCATCTCTCCTTCTCTCTCTCCCCATCTCTCCTTCTCTCTCTCCCCATCTCTCCTTCTCTCTCTCCCCATCTCTCCTTCTCTCTCTCCCCATCTCTCCTTCTCTCACCCCATCTCTCTCTCCCCATCCCTCCTTCTCTCTCTCCCATCTCTCCTTCTCTCTCTCCCATCTCTTTCCCGCTCTCCCTATCTCTCCTTCACTCTCTCTCCCCATCTCTCCTTCTCTCACTCCCCATCTCTCCTTCTCTCCCTCCCCATCTCTCCCTCTCTCTTCCCATCTCTCCCTCTCCCCATCTCTCTTTCTCTCAGACTCCCCATTTCTCCTTCTCTCAGACTCCCCATCTCTCCTTCTCTCTCTCCCCAACTCTCCTTCTCTCTCTCTCTCTCCACATCTCTCCTCTCCCCATCTCTATCCATCTCTCCCTCTCTCTCTCTCCATCTCTCCCTCTCCCCATCTCTCCTCTCTCTCTCCCCATTTCTCCTTCTCTCGCTCTCTCCACATCTCTCCTCTCCCCATCTCTCTCCATCTCTCCCTCTCTCTCTCCATCACTCCCTCTCCCCATCTCTCCTTCTCTCACTACCTCTCTTTCCCCCCTCTCCCTCTCCCTCTCCCATCTCTCCTTCTCTCACACTCCCCATCTCTCCTTCTCTCTCCCCATCTCTCCTTCTCTCTCCCCAGCTCTCCTTCTATCTCTCCCCATCTCTCCTTCTCTCTCTCCTCCTCTCTTCCTCTCTCTCCCATCTCTACTTCACTCTCTCTCCCATCTCTCCTTCTCTCTCGCTCTCGCATCCCTCCTTCTCTCTCTCTCCCATCTCTCCTTCTCTCTCTCTCCCCATCTCTCCTTCTCTCTCTCCCCATCTCTCATTCTCTCTCTCCCATCTCTCCTTCTCTTTCTCCCCATCTCTCCTTCTCCCCATCTCTCCTTCTCTCTCTCCCCATTTCTCCTTCTCTCAGTCTCCCCATCTCTCCCTTTCTCTCTCTCCCCATCTCTCCTTCTCTCTCTCCCATCTCTCCTTCTCTCTCTCCCCAACTCTCCTTCTCTCTCTCTCTCTCCACATCTCTCCTCTCCCCATCTCTCTCCTTCTCTCGCTCCCTCTCTTTCCCATCTCACCCTCTCCCATCCCTCCATCTCTCACACTCCCCATCTCTCCTTCTCTATCCCCCCATCTCTCCTTGTCTGTCCTTCTCTCTCTCCCCATCTCTCCTTCTCTCTCTCCCATCTCTCCTTCTCTCTATCTCCCCATCTCTCCCTCTCTCTCCCCATCTCTCCTTCTCTCACACTCCCCATCACAGTACAACACAGCAAAGCTTGATCGCTCTCTCCCTGCCTCTCTCTCTATCTCTGCCTCCATTTCTCCCTCTCTCTGCCTCTCTCTCTCCCTGCCTCTCTCTCCCTCGCCCTCTCTCTCTCTCTGCCTCCCTCTCTCTCTTTCTCTGTATCCCTCCTCGCTCTCTGCCTCCCTCCCTCTCTCTCTCTATCTCCCTCGTTCTCTCTCTCTCCCTCCCTTTGTCTCTCTCTCCGCCTCCTTCCCTCTCGCTGCATCCCTCTCTCTCTCTGTCTCTTTCTCTCTCTCTCTCTTGCTCATCTCTCCTTCTCTCTATCTCCCCATCTCTCCCTCTCTCTCCCCATCTCTCCTTCTCTCACACTCCCCATCACAGTACAACACAGCAAAGCTTGATCGCTCTCTCCCTGCCTCTCTCTCTATCTCTGCCTCCATTTCTCCCTCTCCCTGCCTCTCTCTGCCTCTCTCTCCCTGCCTCTCTCTCCCTCGCCCTCTCTCTCTCTGCCTCCCTCTCTCTCTCTCTCTGTCTCCCTCTCTCTCTCTCTCTATCTCCCTCGTTCTCTCTCTCCCTTTGTCTCTCTCTCTGCCTCCTTCCCTCTCGCTGCATCCCTCTCTCTCTCTGTCTCTTTCTCTCTCTCTCTCTCGCCCATCTCTCCTTCTCTCTATCTCCCCATCTCTCCCTCTCTCTCCCCATCTCTCCTTCTCTCACACTCCCCAACACAGTACAACACAGCAAAGTACAATGTCTGGCAACGATAAGCCGGGACCCCGTTCCCCCCCGCTCATCCCACGGAACACCAGCCCCCCCTAAAACAAAAAGCCAGCCGGAGACCCCCGCTTCCTCCATCCCGAATCCCTAAGGCGGACAGAGACGCTGAGGAGCACGGTAGCACAGTGGTTAGCACTGTTGCTTCACAGCACCAGGGTCCCGGGTTCGATTCCCGGCTTGGGTCACTGTCTGTGCGGAGTCTGCACGTCCTCCCCGTGTCTGCGTGGGTATCCTCCGGGTGCTCCGGTTTCCTCCCACAAGTCCCGAAAGACGTGCTTGTTGGGTGAATTGGACATTCTGAATTCTCCCTCCGTGTCCCCGAACAGGCGCCGGAATGTGGCGACGAGGGGATTTTCACAGTAACGTCATTGCAGTGTTAACGTAAGCCGACTTGCGACAATAAAGATTATTCGCAAAACGCGTAAAAGCGGCAACCAATCCCTCTCCGCCAGCCTCGAACGCGGCTTCATCATCCATGTGCGAGACACACGCACGCACACGCAACCCCCTCCCCATCAATTCAGCAGCTCCCCCATCCCCCCCCCCCCCACACACACACACCCAACTGTAAATATTTAAATGTATACTCCGTTTATATATACACACAGAAAATGCAGCGAGAGAATGCAAAATATGGAGAGCGCTCATTCAATATTCAGAACCCAAGGCACCGGACGCAAATTCATCTCTTTCAGAAGCAGAACGATATTGGACAGGATCATTGGAAATTAACAAGTCTAACTTTGCAACGATTTCAATTGTGTCTCCTCCTCACCAACCCGCCCAATATAACTGAGCGGGGGAAGCAGTCAGATCTCAGACAGGAGACGATAGCTCTCTCTCTATCTCTCTCCAATCTTAGTGTATCATTCCCCCTCTCCCGCTCTCTCTCTCTCTCTCCAATCTTAGCGTATCATTCACCCCCTCTCTCTCTCTGTCTCTCTCAGGCTGTCATTCTCTCTCTCTGTCTCCCTCTCTCCCTCTCTCTCTCCACAATCTCAGGGTATCTCTCTCTCTCTGTCTCTCTCAGTCTCTCTCACTCGGTCTCTCTCTCTCCCACTCTCTGTCTCTCTCTTTCTCTCCCTCTCCCTCTCTCTGTCTCTCCCTGTTTCTCTCTTTCTCTGTTTCTCTGTCTACCTCTCTCTCTCCCTCTCTGTCCCTCTCCCTCTCCCCATCTCTCCCTCTCTCCCCATCTCTCCCTCCCCATCTCTCCCCATCTCCCATCTCTCCTTCATTCTCCCCATCTCTCCTTCTCTCTCTCCCCATCTTTCCCTCTCTATCCCCATCTCTCCCTCTCTATCCCCATCTCTCCCTCTCTATCCCCTATCTCTCCTTCTCTCTCTCCCCATCTCTCCCTCTCTATCCCCATCTCTCCCTCTCTATCCCCATCTCTCCCTCTCTCTTTCCCCATCTCTCCTTCTCTCTCCCCATCTCTCCTTCTCGCTCTCCGCCATCTCTCTTCTCTCTCCCCATCTCTCCTTCTCTCTCTCCCCATCTCTACTTCTCTCTCTCCCACCATCTCTCCTCTCTCTCCCATCTCTCCTTCTCTCTCTCCCATCTCTCCTTCTCTCTCTCCCCATCTCGTCTTCTCTCTCTCTCTCCCATCTCTCCTTCTCTCTCTCCTATCTCACCTTCTCTCTCGCTCTCTCCTCCACTTTCTCTCAATTCCCCTCATTCTCCCCCAACTCCCCTTTCTTTCTCTAACACATGCTCTCTCCCCTCCCTCTCCCTTTGCCCGCTCCTGACCACCCCCCCACCCCCAACGCCGCTATCCAAACAGCGAGCGTAGCCGAGGGAACCGTGCCACGATTCGCAACGATAAGCCGGGACCCCGTTCCCCCCCGCTCATCCCACGGAACACCACCCCACCCCAAAACAAAAAGCCAGCCGGAGACCCCCGCTTCCTCCATCCCGAATCCCTAAGGCGGTCAGAGACGCTGAGGAGCACGGTAGCACAGTGGTTAGCACTGTTGCTTCACAGCTCCAGGGTCCCAGGTTCGATTCCCGGCTTGGGTCACTGTCTGTGCGGAGTCTGCACGTCCTCCCCCGTGTGTGCGTGGGTTTCCTCCGGGTGCTCCGGTTTCCTCCCACAAGTCCCGAAAGACGGGCTGTTAGGTAATTTGGACATTCTGAATTCTCCCTCTGTGTACCCGAACAGGTGCCGGAATGTGGCGACGAGGGGCTTTTCACAGTAACGTCATCGCAGTGTTAACGTAAGCCGACTTGCGACAATAAAGATCATTCGCAAAACGCGTAAAAGCGGCAACCAACTCTCTCTCCGCCAGCCTCGAACGCGACTTCATCATCCGTGTGCGAGACACACACACGCACACGCAACCCCCTCCCCATCAATTCAGCAGCTCCACCATCCCCCCCCACACACACACCCAACTGTAAATATTTAAATGTATACTCCGTTTATATATACACACAGAAAATGCAGCGAGAGAATGCAAAATATGGAGAGCGCTCATTCAATATTCAGAACCCAAGGCACCGGACGCAAATTCATCTCTTTCGGAAGCAGAACGATATTGGACAGGATCATTGGAAATTAACAAGTCTAACTTTGCAACGATTTCAATTGTGTCTCCTCCTCACCAACCCGCCCAATATAACTGAGCGGGGGAAGCAGTCAGATCTCAGACAGGAGACGATAGCTCTCTCTCTATCTCTCTCCAATCTTAGTGTATCATGTCCCCCCTCCCTCTCTCTCTCCAATCTTAGTGTATCATGCCCCCTCTCCCTCTCTCTGTCTCTCTCTCCAATCTTAGTGTATCATCCCCCTCTCCCTCTCTCTCTCCAATCTTAGCGTATCATTCCCCCTCTCCCTCTCTCCCCAATCTTTGTGTGTCATGCCCCTTCTCCCTCCCTCTCTCTCTTTCTCTCCAATCTTAGTATCATTCACCCCTCTCTCTGTCTCTCTCCCCAATCTCAGGCTGTCATTCTCTCTCTCTGTCTCTCTCTCTCTCCCCCCCCGCCCCCAATCTCAGGCTATCTGTCTCTCCGTCTCCCTCTCCCTCTCTCCCCAATCTCAGAGTATTTCTCTCTCTCTCTCTCTCTGTCTCTGTCTCTCTCTCTCTCGCCCCACTCTCTCTCTCTCTCTCTCTCTCCCCCACTCTCTCTCTCTCCCCCACTCTCTCTCTCTCTCCCTCACTCTCTCTATCTCTCTCTCTCCCCCACTCTCTCCCACTCTCTGTCTCTCCCACTCTCTCTCTCCCACTCTCCCTCTCACTCTCCCACTCTCTCTCTCTCTCTCTCTCACTCACTCTTTCCCCAATCTCAGGGTATTTCTCTCTCTCTCTCTGTCTCTCTCTCTCCCTGTCTCCCACTCTCCCTCTCTCTCCCCAATCTCAGGGAATCTCTCTCTCTCTCTCTGTCTCTCTCTTTCTGTCTGTCTCTCCCACTCTCTCTTGCTCCCTCTCTCTCTCCAATCTCAGGCTGTCACTCTCTGCCTCTCTCTCTCTCTGTCTCTCTCTCCCCCTCTCATACTCTCTCTGAAATCTCAGCATAGTTCTCTCTCTCTCTATCTATCTCTATCCCCATTCATCCTCTCTCTCTGTGTCTCTCTCCTAATTATAGGATGTCATTGTTCTCACTCCTTCTCTCCCTCATCTGGGTATCGTTTTCTCTCTCTCTCTCTCTACTGATCATTCTCTCTCTCTCTCTCTCTATTAGTGATCATTCTCTCTCTCCCTCTCCTGACCATTTTCTCGCTCTCTCTCTCTACTGATCATTCTCTCTCTCTTTATCAACTGATCAATCTCTCTCTCGCTCCGTCTCGACTGATCATTCTCTCTCTCTCTCTCTATCTACTGATCATTCTCTCTCTCTCTCTACTGATCATTCTCTCTCTCTCTATCTACTGATCATTCTCTCTCTCTCTCTCTATCTACTGATCATTCTCTCTCCCTCTCTCTCCGTCAACTGACTATTCTCTCTCTCTCTATCTACTGATCATTCTCTCTCTCTCTCTCTCCATCTACTTATCATTCTCCCTCTCGCTCTATCTACTGATCATTCTCTCGCTCTCTCAATCTACTGATCGTTCTCTCTCTCTCTCTCTACTGATCATTCTCTCTCTCTCTCTCCTGCTCATTCTCTCTCTCTATCTACTGATCATTCTCTCTCTCTATCTACTGATAGAACGGACATCGCGCAACAATCGCCAGGCAGGAATGTTCCCTTCCAGTCGGGGAACACTTCAGCAGTCAAGGGCATTCAGCCTCTGATCTCCGGGTAAGCGTTCTCCAAGGCGGCCTTCAGGACCCGCGACAACGCAGAATCACCGAGCAGAAACTTATAGCCAAGTTCCGCACACATGAGTGCGGCCTCAACCGGGACCTGGGATTCATGTCGCATTACATTCATCCCCACCATCTGGCCTGCGAAATCCTACCAACTGTCCTGGCTTGGTACAATTCACACCTCTTTAACCTGGGGTTACCCCATCTCTGGATCTGTAAAGATTTAATCACCTGCTAATGCTCGCATTCCAAGCATTGTCTGGCATCTTTGAATTTGTCTATATATGTGTTTCTGGAACAGACCTCTTCATTCACCTGAGGAAGGAGCAGCGCTCCGAAAGCTAGTGACATCGAAACAAACCTGTTGGACTTTAACCTGGTGTTGTAAGACTTCGTACTGTGCCCACCCCAGTCCATCGCCGGCATCTCCACATCATATCTACTGATCATTCTCTCTCTCTCTCTCTCGACTGATCGTTCTCTCCCTCTCTCTACTGATCATTCTCTCTCTCTCTCTATCTACTGATCATTCTCTCTCTCTCTCTCTACTGATCATTCTCTCTCTCTCTCTATCTACTGATCATTCTCTCTCTCTCTCTCTCTCGACTGATCGTTCTCTCCCTCTCTCTACTGATCATTCTCTCTCTCTCTCTACTGATCATTCTCTGTCTCTCTCTCTCTATCTACTGATCATTCTCTCTCCCTCTCTCACCATCAACTGACTATTCTCTCTCTCTCTCCATCTACTTATCATTCTCCCTCGCTCTATCTACTGATCATTCTCTCTCTCTCTCTCAATCTACTGATCGTTCTCTCTCTCTCTCTCTACTGATCATTCTCTCTCTCTCTCTCTATCTACTGATCATTCTCTCTCTCTCTCAATCTACTTATCATTCTCTCTCTCTCTCTCTCTACTGACCATTCTCTCTCTCTCTCTACTGATCATTCTCTCCCTCTCTCTCTCTACTGATCATTCTCTCTCAATCTACTGATCGTTCTCTCTCTCTCTATCTACTGATCATTCTCTCTCTCTCAATCTACTTATCATTCTCTCTCTCTCTATCTACTGATTATTCTCTCTCTCTATCTACTGATCATTCTCTCCCTCTCTCTACTGATCATTCCATCTCTATCTACTGATCATTCTCTCTCTCCCCATCATTCTCTCTATCTACTGATCATTCTCTCTCTCTCTCAATCTACTTATCATTCTCTCTCTCTCTATCTACTGATCATTCTCTCTCTCTCTACTGATCATTCTCTCTCTCTCTCTACTGATCATTCTCTCTCCCCCTCTCTACTGATCATTCTCTCTCCCTCTCTCTACTGATCATTCTCTCTCTCTCTATCTACTGATCATTCTCTCTCGCTCTCTACTGATCATTCTCCCTCCCTCTCTCTACTGATATTTCTCTCTCTCTCTATCTACTGATCATTCTCTCTCTCTCTATGTACTGATCATTCTCTCTCTCCCCATCATTCTCTCTCTCTCTATCTACTGATCATTCTCTCTCTCTCTATCTACGGATCATTCTCTCTCTCTCTCAATCTACTTATCACTCTCTCTCTACTGATCATTCTCTCCCTCTCTCTATCTACTGATCATTCTCTCTATCTCTCCATCTACTTATCATTCTCTCTCTCTCTATCTACTGATCATTCTCTCTCTCTCTCAATCTACTTATCATTCTCTCTCTCTCTCAATCTACTTATCATTCTCTCGCTCTCTATCTACTGATCATTCTCTCTCTCTCTCTCTACTGATCACTCTCTCTCTCTATTTACTGATCATTCTCTCTCTCTCGCTCTACTGATCACTCTCTCTCTCTATCTACTGATCATTCTGTCCCTCTCTCTATCTACTGATCATTCTCTCTATCTCTCCATCTACTTATCATTCTCTCTCTCTCTCTCTATCTACTGATCATTCTCTCTCTAATGATCATTCTCTCTATCTCTCCATCTACTTATCATTCTCTCTCTATCTACTGATCTTTCTCTCTCTCTCTACTGATCATTCTCTCTCTCTCTTGCTCATTCCCTCCCTCTATCTACTGATCATTCTCTCCATCTCTCTATCTACTGATCATTCTCTCTCTCTATCGACTGATCATTCTCTCTCTCTCTCTACTGATCATTCTCTCCCTCTCTCTATCTACTGATCATTCTCTCTCTCTCTCTATCTACTGATCATTCTCTCCCTCTCTCTCTATCTACTGATCATTCTCTCTCACTCTCTACCGATCACTCTCTCTCTCTCTCTATCTACTGATCATTCTCTCTCTCTCTCTCTCTCTACTGATCATTCTCTCTCTCTCTATCTACTGATCATTCTCTCACTCTCTCTCTCTCTCTATTGATCATTCTCTCATTCTCTACTGATCACTCTCTCTCTCTCTCTCTATCTACTGATCATTCTCTCTCTCATTCTCTATCTACTGATCATTCTCTCTCTAATTCTCTATCTACTGATCATTCTCTCTCTCTGCTGATCATTCTCTATCTCTCTATCTATTGATCATTCTCTCTCTCTCTCTCTACTGATCATTCTCTCCCTCTCTCTCTCTACTGATCATTCTCTCCATCTCTCTATCTACTGATCATTCTCTCTCTCTCTCTATCTACTGATCATTCTCTCTCTCTCACTCTCTATCTACTGATCATTCTCTCTCTCTCTCTACTGATCACTCTCTCTCTCTCTCTATCTCTATCTACTGATCATTCTCTCTCGCTCTCTCTCTACTGATCATTCTCTTTCTCTCTCTCTACTGATCATTCTCTCTCTCCATCTACTGATCATTCTCTCTCTCTCTCTCTTTACTGATCATTCTCTCTCTCTCTCTCTACTGATCATCCTCTCTCTCTCTCTCAATCTACTGATCATTCTCTCTCTCTACTGATCATTCTCTCTCTCTACTGATCATCCTCTCCCTCTCTCTATGTACTAATCATTCTCTCTCTCTCTCTCTCTCTACTGATCATTCTCTCTCTCTCTCTGTCTACTGATCATTCTCTCTCCCTCTCTCTATCTACTAATCATTCTCTCTCTCTCTCTCTCTACTGATCATTCTCTCTCTCTATCTATCTACTGATCATTCTCTCTCTCTATTGATCATCCTCTCCGTCTCTCTGTCTACTGATCATTCTCTGTCTCCCTCTCTCTACTGATCATTCTCTCTCTATCTCTACTGATCATTCTCTGTCTCCCTCTCTCTACTGATCATTCTCTCTCTCTCTCTCTCTACTGATCATTCTCTCTCTCTCTCTACTGATCATTCTCTCTCTCTCTCTATCTACTGATCATTCTCTCTCTCTCTCTCTACTGATCATTCTCTCTCTCTCTACTGATCATTCTCTCTCTCTCTCTACTGATCATTCTCTCTCTCTCTCTGCTGATCATTCTCTCACTCTCTCTCCTGCTCATTCTCTCTCTCTATCTACTGATCATTCTCTCACTCTCTCTATCTACTGATCATTCTCTCTCTCTCTCTCTCTCTACTGATCATTCTCTCTCTCCTGCTCATTCTCTCTCTCTCTCTCTCCTGCTCATTCTCTCTCTCTATCTACTGACCATTCTCTCTCTTTCTCTATTTACTGATCATTCTCTCCCTCTCTCTACTGATCATTCTCTCTCTCCCCATCATTCTCTCTCTCTCTCTCTACTGATCATTCTCTCTCTCTCTCAATCTACTTATCATTCTCTCTCTCTCTATCTACTGATCATTCTCTCTCTCTCTACTGATCATTCTCTCTCTCTCTCTACTGATCATTCTCTCTCCCCCTCTCTACTGATCATTCTCTCTCCCCCTCTCTACTGATCATTCTCTCTCCCTCTCTCTACTGATCATTCTCTCTCTCTCTATCTACTGATCATTCTCCCTCCCTCTCTCTACTGATATTTCTCTCTCTTTCTATCTACTGATCATTCTCTCTCTCTCTATGTACTGATCATTCTCTCTCTCCCCATCATTCTCTCTCTCTCTATCTACTGATCATTCTCTCTCTCTCTCTCTACTGATCATTCTCTCCCTCTCTCTATCTACTGATCATTCTCTCTATCTCTCCATCTACTTATCATTCTCTCTCTCTCTATCTACTGATCATTCTCTCTCTCTCTCAATCTACTTATCATTCTCTCTCTCTCTCAATCTACTTATCATTCTCTCTCTCTCTATCTACTGATCATTCTCTCTCTCTCTCTCTACTGATCACTCTCTCTCTCTATTTACTGATCATTCTCTCTCTCTCGCTCTACTGATCACTCTCTCTCTCTATCTACTGATCATTCTGTCCCTCTCTCTATCTACTGATCATTCTCTCTATCTCTCCATCTACTTATCATTCTCTCTCTCTCTCTCTATCTACTGATCATTCTCTCTCTAATGATCATTCTCTCTATCTCTCCATCTACTTATCATTCTCTCTCTATCTACTGATCTTTCTCTCTCTCTCTACTGATCATTCTCTCTCTCTCTTGCTCATTCCCTCCCTCTATCTACTGATCATTCTCTCCATCTCTCTATCTACTGATCATTCTCTCTCTCTATCGACTGATCATTCTCTCTCTCTCTCTACTGATCATTCTCTCTCTCTCTATCTACTGATCATTCTCTCTCTCTCTCTATCTACTGATCATTCTCTCTCTCTCTCTACTGATCATTCTCTCTCTCTCTATCTACTGATCATTCTCTCACTCTCTCTCTCTCTCTATTGATCATTCTCTCATTCTCTACTGATCATTCTCTCTCTCTCTCTCTATCTACTGATCATTCTCTCTCTCATTCTCTATCTACTGATCATTCTCTCTCTCTGCTGATCATTCTCTATCTCTCTATCTATTGATCATTCTCTCTCTCTCTCTCTACTGATCATTCTCTCCCTCTCTCTCTCTACTGATCATTCTCTCCATCTCTCTATCTACTGATCATTCTCTCTCTCTCTATCTACTGATCATTCTCTCTCTCTATCTACTGATCATTCTCTCTCTCTCTCTCTCTCTACTGATCATTCTCTCTCTCTCTCTCTGTCTACTGATCATTCTCTCTCTCTCTCTCCCTCTCTCCTGCTCATTCTCTCTCTATCTACTGATCATGCTCTCTCTCCCTCTCTCCTGCTCATTCTCTCTCTATCTACTGATCATTCTCTCACTCTCTCTATCTACTGATCATTCTCTCTCTCTCTCTCCTGCTCATTCTCTCTCCCTCTCTCCTGCTCATTCTCTCTCTATCTACTGATCATTCTCTCTCTCCCTCTCTCCTGCTCATTCTCTCTCTCTCTCTACTGATCATTCTCTCACTCTCTCTATCTACTGATCATTCTCTCTCTCTCTCTCTACTGATCATTCTCTCACTCTCTCTACTGATCATTCTCTCACTCTCTCTATCTACTGATCATTCTCTCTCTCTCTCTCCTGCTCATTCTCTCTCTCTCTCTCCTGCTCATTCTCTCTATCTACTGTTCATTCTCTCGCTCTCTCTCTATCTACTGATCATTCTCTCTCTCTCTCTACTGATCATTCTCTCACTCTCTCTATCTACTGATCATTCTCTCTCTCTTTCTCTATTTACTGATCATTCTCTCCCTCTCTCTCTACTGATCGTTCTCTCTCTCTCTCTCTCTTGTTCTCTCTCTCTCTCTCTCTCTATCTACTGATCATTCTCTCTCCCTCTCTCTATATACTGACCATTCTCTCTCTCTATCTACTGATCATTCTCTCTCCCTCTTTCTATATACTGATCATTCTCTCTCTCTATCTACTGATCATTCTCTCTTTCTCTACTGATCATTCTCTCTTTCTCTCTCTACTGATCATTCTCTCTCTCTCTACTGATCATTCTCTCCCTCTCTCTATCTACTGATCATTCTCCCTCTCTCGACTGATCACTCTCTCTCTCTATCTACTGATAATTCTCTCTCTCTATCTACTGATCATTCTCTCTCTCTGTCTCTATCTACTGATCATTCTCTCTCTCTCTCTACTGATCATTCTCTCTCTCCCCTCTCTCTACTGATCACTCTCTCTCTCTCACTCTATCTACTGATCATTCTCTCTCTCTACTGATCATTCTCTCTCTACTGATCGTTCTCTCTCTCTCTCTCTCTCTATCTGGTGATCATCCTCTCCCTCACTCTATCTACTGACCATTCTCTCTCTCTATCTACTGATCATTCTCTCCCTCTCTCTATCTACTGATCATTCTCTCTCTCTCTATCTACTGATCATTCTCTCTCTCTCTCTACTGATCATTCTCTCCCTCTTTCTCTCTATCTATTGATCATTCTCTCTCTCTCTCTCTACTGATAATTCTCTCTCGATCTACTGATCATTCTCTCTCTCTCTCTCTACTGATCATTCTCTCTCTCTCTCTACTGATCATTCTCTCTCTCTATCTACTGATCATTCTCTCTCTCTCACTCAACTGATCATTCTCTCTCTCTATCTACTGATCATTCTCTCTCTCTCTCTCTATCTTCTGATCATTCTCTCGCTCTCTATCTACTGATCATTCTCTCTCTCTATCTACTGATAATTCTCTCTCTCTATCTACTGATCATTCTCTCTCTCTGTCTCTATCTACTGATCATTCTCTCTCTCTCTCTACTGATCATTCTCTCTCTCTCTCTCTACTGATCATTCTCTCTCTCTATCTACTGATCATTCTCTCTCTCTCACTCAACTGATCATTCTCTCTCTCTATCTACTGATCATTCTCTCTCTCTCTCTCTATCTTCTGATCATTCTCTCTCTCTCTATCTACTGATCATTCTCTCTCTCTATCTACTGATAATTCTCTCTCTCTATCTACTGATCATTCTCTCTCTCTGTCTCTATCTACTGATCATTCTCTCTCTCTCTCTACTGATCATTCTCTCTCTCCCCTCTCTCTACTGATCACTCTCTCTCTCTCACTCTATCTACTGATCATTCTCTCTCTCTACTGATCATTCTCTCTCTACTGATCGTTCTCTCTCTCTCTCTCTCTATCTGGTGATCATCCTCTCCCTCACTCTATCTACTGACCATTCTCTCTCTCTATCTACTGATCATTCTCTCTCTCTCTACTGATCATTCTCTCTTTCTCTCTCTACTGATCATTCTCTCTTTCTCTCTCTACTGATCATTCTCTCTCTACTGATCATTCTCTCTCACTCTAACTACTGATCATTCTCTCTCTCTCTCTCTACTGATCATTCTCTCTCTCTCTCTATCTGGTGATCATCCTCTCTCTCTCTACTGACCATTCTCTCTCTCTCTCTACTGATCATTCTCTCTCTCTCTCTCTCGATCTACTGATCAACCTCTCCCTCTCTCTATCTACTGATCATTCTCTCTCTCTCTCTACTGATCATTCTCTCTCTCTCTCTCTCGATCTACTGATCAACCTCTCCCTCTCTCTATCTACTGATCATTCTCTCTCTCTCTCTCTATCTACTGATCTTTCTCTCCCTCTCTCTACTGATCACTCTCTCTCTCACTCTCTATCTACTGATCATTCTCTCTCTCTCTCTCTCTCTCTCTACTGATCATTCTCTCTCTCTCTATCTACTGATCATTCTCTCTCTCTCTCTACTGATCATCCTCTCAATCTATCTATCTACTGATCATTCTCTCTCTCTACTGATCATTCTCTCTCTCTCTCTCTCTCTACTGATCATTCTCTCTCTCTCTCTCTATCTACTGATCATTCTCTTTCTCTCTCTATCTACTGATCATTCTCTCTCTCTCTGTCTACTTATCATTCTCTCTGTCTCTCTATCTACTGATCATTCTCTCTCTCTCTCTCTCCTGCTCATTCTCTCTCTCTCTCTCCTGCTCATTCTCTCTCTCTACTGATCATTCTCTCTCTAACTCTCTATCTACTGATCATTCTCTCTCTCTCTCTACTGATCATCCTCTCCCTCTCTCTATCTACTGATCATTCTCTCTCCCTCTCTCTACTGATCATTCTCTCTCTCTCTATCTACTGATCATTCTCTCTCTGTCTACTGATCGTTCTCTCTGTCTCTCTATCTACTGATCATTCTCTCTCTCTCTCTCTCTCTCTCCTGCTCATTCTCTCTCTCTCTCCTGCTCATTCTCTCTCTCTACTGATCATCCTCTCCCTCTCTCTATCTACTGATCATTCTCTCTCCCTCTCTCTACTGATCATTCTCTCTCTCTTTCTATCTACTGATCATTCTCTCTCTCTTTCTATCTACTGATCATTCTCTCTCTCTCTCTATTTACTGATCATTCTCTCTCTCTCTCTCTACTGATCATTCTCTCTCTCTTTCTATCTACTGATCATTCTCTCTCTCTTTCTATCTACTGATCATTCTCTCTCTCTCTGTCTACTGATCATTCTCTCTCTCTCTCTATCTACTGATCATTCTCTCTCTTTCTCTACTGATCATCCTCTCCCTCTCTCTATCTACTGATCATTCTCTCTCTCTCTCTCTCTCTACTGATCATTCTCTCTCTCTCTCTGTCTACTGATCATTCTCTCTCCCTCTCTCTATCTACTGATCATTCTCTCTCTCTCTCTCTTCTCATCATTCTCTCTCTCTCTCTATCTACTGATCATTCTCTCTCTCTATCTACTGATCATTCTCGCTCTCTCTCTATCTACTGATCATTCTCTCTCTCACTCAACTGATCATTCTCTCTCTCTATCTTCTGATCATTCACTCTCTCTCTATCTACTGATCATTCTCTCTCTCTACTGATCATTCTCTCTCTCTATCTACTGATCATTCTCTCTCTCTCTCTCTATCTACTGATCATTCTCTCCCTCTCTCTATCTACTGATCATTCTCTCTCTCTCTCTCTACTGATCATTCTCTCTCCCTCTCTCTCTCTACTGATCATTCTCTCTCCCTCTCTCTACTGATTATTCTCTCTCTCTCTCTCTACGGATCATTCTCTCTCTCTTTCTATCTACTGATCATTCTCTCTCTCTTTCTATCTACTGATCATTCTCTCTCTCTCTCTACTGATCATTCTCTCTCTCTATCTACTGATCATTCTCTCTCTCTCTCTCTACTGATCATTCTCTCTCTCTCTATCTACTGATCATTCTCTCTCTCTCTCTCTCCTGCTCATTCTCTCTCTCTCTCTCTCTCCTGCTCATTCTCTCTATCTACTGTTCATTCTCTCGCTCTCTCTCTATCTACTGATCATTCTCTCTCTCTCTCTACTGATCATCCTCTCCCTCTCTCTATCTACTGATCATTCTCTCTCTCTCTCTGTCTACTGATCATTCTCTCTCCCTCTCTCTGTCTACTGATCATTCTCTCTCTCTCTCTCTACTGATCATTCTCTCTCTCTCTCTGTCTACTGATCATTCTCTCTCTCTCTCTCTCTATCTACTGATCATTCTCTCTCTCGATCTACTGATCATTCTCGCTCTACTGATCATTCTATCTCTCTCTCTCTCTATCTACTGATCGTTCTCTCTCTCTCTCTACTGATCATTCTCACTCTCTCTCTACTGATCATTCTCTCTCTCCCTCTCTCTATCTACTGATCATTCTCTCTCTCTCTCTCTATCTACTGATCATTCTCTCTCTCTATCAACTGATCATTCTCTCCCTCTCTCTATCAACTGATCATTCTCTCTCTCTCTCTACTGATCATTCTCTCTCTCTCTCTCCATCTACTGATCATTCTCTCTCTCTCTCTCTCTCTCTCTACTGATCATCCTCTCCCTCTCTCTATCTACTGATCATTCTCTCTCTCTGCTGATCATTCTCTCTCTCTCTATCTACTGATCATTCTCTCTCTCCCCCTCTCTCTACTGATCATTCTCTCTCTCTCTATCTACTGATCAGTCTCTCTCTCTCTCTCTACTGATCAGTCTCTCTCTCCTGCTCATTCTCTCACTCTCTCTCTACTGATCATTCTCTCTCTCTCTCTATCTACTGATCATTCTCTCTCTGTCTCTACTGATCACTCTCTCTCTCTCTCTCTCTTTCTATCTACTGATCATTCTCTCTCTATCTACTGATCATTCTCTCTCTCTCTATCTACTGATCATTCTCTCTCTCCCCCTCTCTCCTGATCAGTCTCTCTCTCTCTCTATCTGCTGATCATTCTCTCTCTCTCTACTGGCCATTCTCTCTCTCTCTCTCTACTGATCATTCTCTCTCTCACTCAACTGATCATTCTCTCTCTCTATCTACTGATCATTCTCTCTCTCTCTCTCTCTATCTTCTGATCATTCTCTCTCTCTCTATCTACTGATCATTCTCTCTCTATCTATCTATCTACTGATAATTCTCTGTCTCTATCGACTGATCATTCTCTCTCTCTCTCTCTCTATCTACAGATCTTTCTATCCCTCTCTCTACTGATCATTCTCTCTCTCTCACTCTCTATCTACTGATCATTCTCTCTCTCTATCTACTGATCATTCTCTCTCTCTCTATCTACTGATCATTCTCTCTCTCCCCCTCTCTCTACTGATCATTCTCTCTCTCTCTATCTACTGATCAGTCTCTCTCTCTCTCTCTACTGATCATTCTCTCTCTCCTGCTCATTCTCTCACTCTCTCTCTACTGATCATTCTCTCTCTCTCTCTATCTGCTGATCATTCTCTCTCTCTCTCTCTACTGATCAACCTCTCCCACTCTCTATCTACTGATCATTCTCTCTGTCTCTCTATCTACTGATCATTCTCTCTCTCTCTCCTGCTCATTCTCTCTCTCTCTCTCTCTCCTGCTCATTCTCTCTATCTACTGATCATTCTCTCTCTCTCTCTACTGATCATCCTCTCCCTCTCTCTATCTACTGATCATTCTCTCTCCCTCTCTCTCTCTACTGATCATTCTCTCTCTCTCGCTGTCTACTGATCATTCTCTCTCTCTCTCTCTCGATCTACTGATCAACCTCTCCCTCTCTCTATCTACTGATCATTCTCTCTCTCTCTCTCTATCTACTGATCTTTCTCTCCCTCTCTCTACTGATCACTCTCTCTCTCACTCTCTATCTACTGATCATTCTCTCTCTCTCTCTCTCTCTCTACTGATCATTCTCTCTCTCTCTATCTACTGATCATTCTCTCTCTCTCTCTACTGATCATCCTCTCAATCTATCTATCTACTGATCATTCTCTCTCTCTACTGATCATTCTCTCTCTCTCTCTCTCTCTACTGATCATTCTCTCTCTCTCTCTCTATCTACTGATCATTCTCTTTCTCTCTCTATCTACTGATCATTCTCTCTCTCTCTGTCTACTTATCATTCTCTCTGTCTCTCTATCTACTGATCATTCTCTCTCTCTCTCTCTCCTGCTCATTCTCTCTCTCTCTCTCCTGCTCATTCTCTCTCTCTACTGATCATTCTCTCTCTAACTCTCTATCTACTGATCATTCTCTCTCTCTCTCTACTGATCATCCTCTCCCTCTCTCTATCTACTGATCATTCTCTCTCCCTCTCTCTACTGATCATTCTCTCTCTCTCTATCTACTGATCATTCTCTCTCTGTCTACTGATCGTTCTCTCTGTCTCTCTATCTACTGATCATTCTCTCTCTCTCTCTCTCTCTCTCCTGCTCATTCTCTCTCTCTCTCCTGCTCATTCTCTCTCTCTACTGATCATCCTCTCCCTCTCTCTATCTACTGATCATTCTCTCTCCCTCTCTCTACTGATCATTCTCTCTCTCTTTCTATCTACTGATCATTCTCTCTCTCTTTCTATCTACTGATCATTCTCTCTCTCTCTCTATTTACTGATCATTCTCTCTCTCTCTCTCTACTGATCATTCTCTCTCTCTTTCTATCTACTGATCATTCTCTCTCTCTTTCTATCTACTGATCATTCTCTCTCTCTCTGTCTACTGATCATTCTCTCTCTCTCTCTATCTACTGATCATTCTCTCTCTCTCTCTACTGATCATCCTCTCCCTCTCTCTATCTACTGATCATTCTCTCTCTCTCTCTCTCTCTACTGATCATTCTCTCTCTCTCTCTGTCTACTGATCATTCTCTCTCCCTCTCTCTATCTACTGATCATTCTCTCTCTCTCTCTCTTCTCATCATTCTCTCTCTCTCTCTATCTACTGATCATTCTCTCTCTCTATCTACTGATCATTCTCGCTCTCTCTCTATCTACTGATCATTCTCTCTCTCACTCAACTGATCATTCTCTCTCTCTATCTTCTGATCATTCACTCTCTCTCTATCTACTGATCATTCTCTCTCTCTACTGATCATTCTCTCTCTCTATCTACTGTTCATTCTCTCTCTCTCTCTCTATCTACTGATCATTCTCTCCCTCTCTCTATCTACTGATCATTCTCTCTCTCTCTCTCTACTGATCATTCTCTCTCCCTCTCTCTCTCTACTGATCATTCTCTCTCCCTCTCTCTACTGATCATTCTCTCCCTCTCTCTCTACGGATCATTCTCTCTCTCTTTCTATCTACTGATCATTCTCTCTCTCTTTCTATCTACTGATCATTCTCTCTCTCTCTCTCTACTGATCATTCTCTCTCTCTATCTACTGATCATTCTCTCTCTCTCTCTCTACTGATCATTCTCTCTCTCTCTATCTAATGATCATTCTCTCTCTCTCTCTCTCCTGCTCATTCTCTCTCTCTCTCTCTCTCCTGCTCATTCTCTCTATCTACTGTTCATTCTCTCGCTCTCTCTCTATCTACTGATCATTCTCTCTCTCTCTCTACTGATCATCCTCTCCCTCTCTCTATCTACTGATCATTCTCTCTCTCTCTCTGTCTACTGATCATTCTCTCTCCCTCTCTCTGTCTACTGATCATTCTCTCTCTCTCTCTCTACTGATCATTCTCTCTCTCTCTCTGTCTACTGATCATTCTCTCTCTCTCTCTCTCTATCTACTGATCATTCTCTCTCTCGATCTACTGATCATTCTCGCTCTACTGATCATTCTATCTCTCTCTCTCTCTATCTACTGATCGTTCTCTCTCTCTCTCTACTGATCATTCTCACTCTCTCTCTACTGATCATTCTCTCTCTCCCTCTCTCTATCTACTGATCATTCTCTCTCTCTCTCTCTATCTACTGATCATTCTCTCTCTCTATCTACTGATCATTCTCTCCCTCTCTCTATCTACTGATCATTCTCTCTCTCTCTCTACTGATCATTCTCTCTCTCTCTCTCCATCTACTGATCATTCTCTCTCTCTCTCTCTCTCTCTCTACTGATCATCCTCTCCCTCTCTCTATCTACTGATCATTCTCTCTCTCTGCTGATCATTCTCTCTCTCTCTATCTACTGATCATTCTCTCTCTCCCCCTCTCTCTACTGATCATTCTCTCTCTCTCTATCTACTGATCAGTCTCTCTCTCTCTCTCTACTGATCAGTCTCTCTCTCCTGCTCATTCTCTCACTCTCTCTCTACTGATCATTCTCTCTCTCTCTCTATCTACTGATCATTCTCTCTCTGTCTCTACTGATCACTCTCTCTCTCTCTCTCTCTTTCTATCTACTGATCATTCTCTCTCTATCTACTGATCATTCTCTCTCTCTCTATCTACTGATCATTCTCTCTCTCCCCCTCTCTCCTGATCAGTCTCTCTCTCTCTCTCTATCTGCTGATCATTCTCTCTCTCTCTACTGGCCATTCTCTCTCTCTCTCTCTACTGATCATTCTCTCTCTCACTCAACTGATCATTCTCTCTCTCTATCTACTGATCATTCTCTCTCTCTCTCTCTCTATCTTCTGATCATTCTCTCTCTCTCTATCTACTGATCATTCTCTCTCTATCTATCTATCTACTGATAATTCTCTGTCTCTATCGACTGATCATTCTCTCTCTCTCTCTCTCTATCTACAGATCTTTCTATCCCTCTCTCTACTGATCATTCTCTCTCTCTCACTCTCTATCTACTGATCATTCTCTCTCTCTATCTACTGATCATTCTCTCTCTCTCTATCTACTGATCATTCTCTCTCTCCCCCTCTCTCTACTGATCATTCTCTCTCTCTCTATCTACTGATCAGTCTCTCTCTCTCTCTCTACTGATCATTCTCTCTCTCCTGCTCATTCTCTCACTCTCTCTCTACTGATCATTCTCTCTCTCTCTCTATCTGCTGATCATTCTCTCTCTCTCTCTCTACTGATCAACCTCTCCCACTCTCTATCTACTGATCATTCTCTCTGTCTCTCTATCTACTGATCATTCTCTCTCTCTCTCCTGCTCATTCTCTCTCTCTCTCTCTCTCCTGCTCATTCTCTCTATCTACTGATCATTCTCTCTCTCTCTCTACTGATCATCCTCTCCCTCTCTCTATCTACTGATCATTCTCTCTCTCTCTCTCTCTCTACTGATCATTCTCTCTCTCTCGCTGTCTACTGATCATTCTCTCCCCCTCTCGCTATCTACTGATCATTCTCTCTCTCTCTCTATCTACTGATCATTCTCTCTCTCTCTGTCTACTGATCATTCTCTCTGTCTCTCTATCTACTGATCATTCTCTCTCTCTCTCTCTCCTGCTCATTCTCTCTCTCTCTCTCTCCTGCTCATTCTCTCTCTCTACTGATCATTCTCTCTCTAACTCTCTATCGACTGATCATTCTCTCTCTCTCCACTGATCATCCTCTCCCTCTCTCTATCTACTGATCATTCTCTCTCTCTCTCTCTCTCTACTGATCATTCTCTCTCTCTCTGTCTACTGATCATTCTCTCTCTCTCTCTATCTACTGATCATTCTCTCTCTCTCTCTACTGATCATCCTCTCCCTCTCTCTATCTACTGATCATTCTCTCTCTCTCTCTCTACTGATCACTCTCTCTCTCTATTTACTGATCATTCTCTCCCTCTTTCTCTCTCTCTACTGATCATTCTCTCTCTCTCTCTCTATCTACTGATCATTCTCTCTCTCTATCTACTGATCATTCTCGCTCTACTGATCATTCTATCTCTCTCTCACTATCTACTGATCATTCTCTCTCTCGCTCTCTCGACAGATCATTCTCTCCCTCTCTCTATCTACTGATCATTCTCTCTCTCTATCTACTGATCATTCTCTCTCTCTCTATCTTCTGATCATTCTCTCTCTCTCTATCTACTGATCATTCTCTCTCTACTGATCGTTCTCTCTCTCTCTCTCTCTCTATCTGGTGATCATCCTCTCCCTCTCTCTATCTACTGATCATTCTCTCTCTCTTTCTCTCTCTACTGATCATTCTCTCTCTCTCTCTACTGATCATTCTCTCTCTCTCTCTCTCTCTATCTGGTGATCATCCTCTCCCTCTCTCTATCTACTGACCATTCTCTCTCTCTCTCGACTGATCATTCTCTCTTTCTCTCTCTACTGATCATTCTCTCCCTCTCTCTATCTACTGATCATTTTCTCTCGCTCTCTCTATCTACTGATCATTCTCTCTCTCTATCTACTGATCATTTTCTCCCTCTCTCTATCGACTGATCATTCTCTCTCTCTCTCTCTATCTACTGATCTTTCTCTCCCTCTCTCTACTGATCACTCTCTCTCTCACTCTCTATCTACTGATCATTCTCTCTCTCTCTCTACTGATCACTCTCTCTCTCTCTCTCTCTTTATCTACTGATCATCCTCTCTCTATCTACTGATCATTCTCTCTCTCTCTCTACTGATCACTCTCTCTCTCTCTACTGATCACTCTCTCTCTCTCTCTACTGATCATTCTCTCTCTCTTTATCTACTGATCATTCTCTCTCTATCTACTGATCATTCTCTCTCTCTATCTACTGATCATTCTCTCTCTCTCTCTTTATCTACTGATCATTCTCTCTCTATCTACTGATCATTCTCTCTCTCTCTCTCTACTGATCACTCTCTCTCTCACTCTCTATCTACTGATCATTCTCTCTCTCTCTCTACTGATCATTCTCTCTCTCTCTCTGTCTACTGATCATTCTCTCTCTCTCTATCTACTGATCATTCTCTCTCTCTCCCCCTCTCTCCTGATCATTCTCTCTCTCTCTATCTACTGATCAGTCTCTCTCTCTCTCTCTACTCATCATTCTCTCTCTCTCTCTTTATCTAGTGATCATTCTCTCTCCCTCTATCTACTGATCAGTCTCTCTCTCTCTCTCTACTCATCATTCTCTCTCCACTGATCATTCTCTCTCTCTCTCTATCTGCTGATCATTCTCTCTCTCTACTGATCATTCTCTCTCTCTCTCTATCTACTGATCATTCTCTCTCTCACTCAACTGATCATTCTCTCTCTCTATCTTCTGATCATTCTCTCTCTCTCTATCTACTGATCATTCTCTCTCTCTCTGTCTACTGATCATTTTCTCCCTCTCTCTATCTACTGATCATTCTCTCTCTCTCTCTCTGTCTCTACTGATCACTCTCTCTCTCTCTCTCTCTCTCTATCTACTGATCATTCTCTCTCTCTCTATCTAATGATCATTCTCTCTCTCCCCCTCTCTCTACTGATCATTCTCTCTCTCTCTATCTACTGATCATTCTCTCTCTCTCTCTCTCTATCTGCTGATCATCCTCTCCCTCTCTCCACTGATCATTCTCTCTCTCTCTCTATCTACTGATCATTCTCTCTCTCTCTCTATCTACTGATCATTCTCTCTCTCCATCTACTGATCATTCTCTCTCTCTCCATCAACTGATCATTCTCTCTCTCTCTCTATCTACTGATCATTCTCTCTCTCCATCTACTGATCATTCTCTCTCTCTCTGTCTACCGATCATTCTCTCTTTTTCTCTATCTACTGATCATTCTCTCTCTCTCTCTCTCTCTACAGATCATTCTCTCTCTCTCTCCTGCTCATTCTCTTTCTCTCTCTCTCCTGCTCATTCTCTCTCTCTATCTACTGATCATTCTCTCTCTCTCTCTCTACAGATCATTCTCTCTCTCTCTCCTGCTCATTCTCTTTCTCTCTCTCTCCTGCTCATTCTCTCTCTCTATCTACTGATCATTCTCTCTCTCTCTCTCTACAGATCATTCTCTCCCTCTCACTCTCTCTATCTACTGATCATTCTCTCTCTCTCTCTACTGATCACTCTCTCTCTCTCTCTCTCTTTATCTACTGATCATCCTCTCTCTATCTACTGATCATTCTCTCTCTCTCTCTACTGATCACTCTCTCTCTCTCTACTGATCACTCTCTCTCTCTCTCTACTGATCATTCTCTCTCTCTTTATCTACTGATCATTCTCTCTCTATCTACTGATCATTCTCTCTCTCTATCTACTGATCATTCTCTCTCTCTCTCTTTATCTACTGATCATTCTCTCTCTATCTACTGATCATTCTCTCTCTCTCTCTCTACTGATCACTCTCTCTCTCACTCTCTATCTACTGATCATTCTCTCTCTCTCTCTACTGATCATTCTCTCTCTCTCTCTGTCTACTGATCATTCTCTCTCTCTCTATCTACTGATCATTCTCTCTCTCTCCCCCTCTCTCCTGATCATTCTCTCTCTCTCTATCTACTGATCAGTCTCTCTCTCTCTCTCTACTCATCATTCTCTCTCTCTCTCTTTATCTAGTGATCATTCTCTCTCCCTCTATCTACTGATCAGTCTCTCTCTCTCTCTCTACTCATCATTCTCTCTCCACTGATCATTCTCTCTCTCTCTCTATCTGCTGATCATTCTCTCTCTCTACTGATCATTCTCTCTCTCTCTCTATCTACTGATCATTCTCTCTCTCACTCAACTGATCATTCTCTCTCTCTATCTTCTGATCATTCTCTCTCTATCTACTGATCATTCTCTCTCTCTCTGTCTACTGATCATTTTCTCCCTCTCTCTATCTACTGATCATTCTCTCTCTCTCTCTCTGTCTCTACTGATCACTCTCTCTCTCTCTCTCTCTCTCTATCTACTGATCATTCTCTCTCTCTCTATCTAATGATCATTCTCTCTCTCCCCCTCTCTCTACTGATCATTCTCTCTCTCTCTATCTACTGATCATTCTCTCTCTCTCTCTCTCTATCTGCTGATCATCCTCTCCCTCTCTCCACTGATCATTCTCTCTCTCTCTCTATCTACTGATCATTCTCTCTCTCTCTCTATCTACTGATCATTCTCTCTCTCCATCTACTGATCATTCTCTCTCTCTCCATCAACTGATCATTCTCTCTCTCTCTCTATCTACTGATCATTCTCTCTCTCCATCTACTGATCATTCTCTCTCTCTCTGTCTACCGATCATTCTCTCTTTTTCTCTATCTACTGATCATTCTCTCTCTCTCTCTCTCTCTCTCTACAGATCATTCTCTCTCTCTCTCCTGCTCATTCTCTTTCTCTCTCTCTCCTGCTCATTCTCTCTCTCTATCTACTGATCATTCTCTCTCTCTCTCTCTACAGATCATTCTCTCCCTCTCACTCTCTCTGTCTGCTGATCATTCTCTCTCTCTACTGATAATTCTCTCTCTTTCTCTATTTACTGATCATTCTCTCTCTCTCTATCTACTGATCATTCTCTCTCTCTCTCTGCTGATCATTCTCTCCCTCTCTCCATCTACTGATCATTCTCTCTCTCTCTCTCTGCTGATCATTCTCTCCCTCTCTCTATCTACTGATCATTCTCTCTCTCTCTCTACTGATCATTCTCTCCCTCTCTCCATCTACTGATCATTCTCTCCCTCTTTCTCTCTATCTACTGATCATTCTCTCTCTCTCTATCTACTGATCATTCTCTCTCTCTCTCTACTGATCATTCTCTCTCTCTCTATCTACTGATCATTCTCTTTCTCTCTATCTACTGATCATTCTCTCTCTCTCTCTATCGACTGATCATTCTCTCTCTCTCTCTACTGATCATTCTCTCTCTCTCTCTACTGATCATTCTCTCTCTACTGATCATTCTCTCCCTCTCTCCATCTACTGATCATTCTCTCCCTCTTTCTCTCTATCTACTGATCATTCTCTCTCTCTCTATCTACTGATCATTCTCTCTCTCTCTCTACTGATCATTCTCTCTCTCTCTCTATCTACTGATCATTCTCTTTCTCTCTATCTACTGATCATTCTCTCTCTCTCTATCTACTGATCATTCTCTCTCTCTCTCTACTGATCATTCTCTCTCTCTCTCTATCTACTGATCATTCTCTTTCTCTCTATCTACTGATCATTCTCTCTCTCTCTCTATCTACTGATCGTTCTCTTTCTCTCTCTACTGATCATTCTCTCCCTCTTTCTCTCTATCTACTGATCATTCTCTCTCTCTCTCTCTACTGATAATTCTCTCTCGATCTACTGATCATTCTCTCCTTCTCTCTCTACTGATCATTCTCTCTCTATCTATTGATCATTCTCTCTCTACTGATCATTCTCTCTCTCTCTCTATCTGGCGATCATCCTCTCCCTCTCTCTATCTACTGATCAATCTCTCTCTCTCTCTCTACTGATCATTCTCTCTTTCTCTCTCTACTGATCATTCTCTCTCTCTCTCTCTCTCTCCTGATCATTCCCTCTCTCTCTCTATCTACTGATCATTCTCCCTCTCTCTCTCTATCTACTGATCATTCTCTCTCTCTCTCTATCACTGATCATTCTCTCCCTCTCTCTCTCTACTGATCATTCTCTCTCTCACTCTCTCTCTACTGATCATTCTCTCTTTCTCTCTCTACTGATCATTCTCTCTCTCTCTCTCTCTCTCTCCTGATCATTCCCTCTCTCTCTCTATCTACTGATCATTCTCCCTCTCTCTCTCTATCTACTGATCATTCTCTCTCTCTCTCTATCACTGATCATTCTCTCCCTCTCTCTCTCTACTGATCATTCTCTCTCTCACTCTCTCTCTACTGATCATTCTCTCTCTCTCTCTATCTACTGATCATTCTCTTTCTCTCTATCTACTGATCATTCTCTCTCTCTCTATCTACTGATCATTCTCTCTCTCTCTCTACTGATCATTCTCTCTCTCTCTCTATCTACTGATCATTCTCTTTCTCTCTATCTACTGATCATTCTCTCTCTCTCTCTATCTACTGATCATTCTCTTTCTCTCTCTACTGATCATTCTCTCCCTCTTTCTCTCTATCTACTGATCATTCTCTCTCTCTCTCTCTACTGATAATTCTCTCTCGATCTACTGATCATTCTCTCCTTCTCTCTCTCTACTGATCATTCTCTCTCTATCTATTGATCATTCTCTCTCTACTGATCATTCTCTCTCTCTCTCTATCTGGCGATCATCCTCTCCCTCTCTCTATCTACTGATCATTCTCTCTCTCTCTCTCTACTGATCATTCTCTCTTTCTCTCTCTACTGATCATTCTCTCTCTCTCTCTCTCTCCTGATCATTCCCTCTCTCTCTCTATCTACTGATCATTCTCCCTCTCTCTCTCTATCTACTGATCATTCTCTCTCTCTCTCTATCACTGATCATTCTCTCCCTCTCTCTATCTACTGATCATTCTCTCTCTCTATCTACTGATCATTCTCTCTCTCTCTCTCTCTATCTATTGATCATTCTCTCTCTCTCTCTCTACTGATCATTCTCTCTCTCTCTCTCTACTGATCATTCTCTCTCTCTCTCTCTATCACTGATCATTCTCTCCCTCTCTCTATCTACTGATCATTCTCTCTCTCTATCTACTGATCATTCTCTCTCTCTCTCTACTGATCATTCTCTCCCTCTTTCTCTCTATCTACTGATCATTCTCTCTCTCTATCTACTGATCATTCTCTCTCTCTCTCTACTGATCATTCTCTCCCTCTTTCTCTCTATCTATTGATCATTCTCTCTCTCTCTCTCTCTACTGATCATTCTCTCTCTCTCTCTCTACTGATCATTCTCTCTCTCTATCTACTGATCATTCTCTCTCTCTCACTCAACTGATCATTCTCTCTCTCTATCTACTGATCATTCTCTCTCTCTCTCTCTATCTTCTGATCATTCTCTCTCTCTCTATCTACTGATCATTCTCTCTCTCTATCTACTGATAATTCTCTCTCTCTCTCTCTATCTTCTGATCATTCTCTCTCTCTCTATCTACTGATCATTCTCTCTCTCTATCTACTGATCATTCTCTCTCTCTGTCTCTATCTACTGATCATTCTCTCTCTCTCTCTACTGATCATTCTCTCTCTCTCTCTCTACTGATCATTCTCTCTCTCTATCTACTGATCATTCTCTCTCTCTCACTCAACTGATCATTCTCTCTCTCTATCTACTGATCATTCTCTCTCTCTCTCTCTATCTTCTGATCATTCTCTCTCTCTCTATCTACTGATCATTCTCTCTCTCTATCTACTGATAATTCTCTCTCTCTATCTACTGATCATTCTCTCTCTCTGTCTCTATCTACTGATCATTCTCTCTCTCTCTCTACTGATCATTCTCTCTCTCTATCTACTGATCATTCTCTCTCTCTCTCTCTATCTTCTGATCATTCTCTCTCTCTCTATCTACTGATCATTCTCTCTCTCTATCTACTGATCATTCTCTCTCTCTGTCTCTATCTACTGATCATTCTCTCTCTCTCTCTACTGATCATTCTCTCTCTCTCTATCTACTGATCATTCTCTCTCTCTATCTACTGATCATTCTCTCTCTCTGTCTCTATCTACTGATCATTCTCTCTCTCTCTCTACTGATCATTCTCTCTCTCTCTCTCTACTGATCATTCTCTCTCTCTATCTACTGATCATTCTCTCTCTCTCACTCAACTGATCATTCTCTCTCTCTATCTACTGATCATTCTCTCTCTCTCTCTCTATCTTCTGATCATTCTCTCTCTCTCTATCTACTGATCATTCTCTCTCTCTATCTACTGATAATTCTCTCTCTCTATCTACTGATCATTCTCTCTCTCTGTCTCTATCTACTGATCATTCTCTCTCTCTCTCTACTGATCATTCTCTCTCTCCCCTCTCTCTACTGATCACTCTCTCTCTCTCACTCTATCTACTGATCATTCTCTCTCTCTACTGATCATTCTCTCTCTACTGATCGTTCTCTCTCTCTCTCTCTCTATCTGGTGATCATCCTCTCCCTCACTCTATCTACTGACCATTCTCTCTCTCTATCTACTGATCATTCTCTCTCTCTCTACTGATCATTCTCTCTTTCTCTCTCTACTGATCATTCTCTCTTTCTCTCTCTACTGATCATTCTCTCTCTACTGATCATTCTCTCTCACTCTAACTACTGATCATTCTCTCTCTCTCTCTCTACTGATCATTCTCTCTCTCTCTCTATCTGGTGATCATCCTCTCTCTCTCTACTGACCATTCTCTCTCTCTCTCTACTGATCATTCTCTCTCTCTCTCTCTCGATCTACTGATCAACCTCTCCCTCTCTCTATCTACTGATCATTCTCTCTCTCTCTCTACTGATCATTCTCTCTCTCTCTCTCTCGATCTACTGATCAACCTCTCCCTCTCTCTATCTACTGATCATTCTCTCTCTCTCTCTCTATCTACTGATCTTTCTCTCCCTCTCTCTACTGATCACTCTCTCTCTCACTCTCTATCTACTGATCATTCTCTCTCTCTCTCTCTCTCTCTACTGATCATTCTCTCTCTCTCTATCTACTGATCATTCTCTCTCTCTCTCTACTGATCATCCTCTCAATCTCTCTATCTACTGATCATTCTCTCTCTCTACTGATCATTCTCTCTCTCTCTCTCTCTCTACTGATCATTCTCTCTCTCTCTCTCTATCTACTGATCATTCTCTTTCTCTCTCTATCTACTGATCATTCTCTCTCTCTCTGTCTACTTATCATTCTCTCTGTCTCTCTATCTACTGATCATTCTCTCTCTCTCTCTCTCCTGCTCATTCTCTCTCTCTCTCCTGCTCATTCTCTCTCTCTACTGATCATTCTCTCTCTAACTCTCTATCTACTGATCATTCTCTCTCTCTCTCTACTGATCTTCCTCTCCCTCTCTCTATCTACTGATCATTCTCTCTCCCTCTCTCTACTGATCATTCTCTCTCTCTCTATCTACTGATCATTCTCTCTCTGTCTACTGATCGTTCTCTCTGTCTCTCTATCTACTGATCATTCTCTCTCTCTCTCTCTCTCTCTCCTGCTCATTCTCTCTCGCTCTCCTGCTCATTCTCTCTCTCTACTGATCATCCTCTCCCTCTCTCTATCTACTGATCATTCTCTCTCCCTCTCTCTACTGATCATTCTCTCTCTCTTTCTATCTACTGATCATTCTCTCTCTCTTTCTATCTACTGATCATTCTCTCTCTCTCTCTATTTACTGATCATTCTCTCTCTCTCTCTCTACTGATCATTCTCTCTCTCTTTCTATCTACTGATCATTCTCTCTCTCTTTCTATCTACTGATCATTCTCTCTCTCTCTGTCTACTGATCATTCTCTCTCTCTCTCTATCTACTGATCATTCTCTCTCTCTCTCTACTGATCATCCTCTCCCTCTCTCTATCTACTGATCATTCTCTCTCTCTCTCTCTCTCTACTGATCATTCTCTCTCTCTCTCTGTCTACTGATCATTCTCTCTCCCTCTCTCTATCTACTGATCATTCTCTCTCTCTCTCTCTTCTCATCATTCTCTCTCTCTCTCTATCTACTGATCATTCTCTCTCTCTATCTACTGATCATTCTCGCTCTCTCTCTATCTACTGATCATTCTCTCTCTCACTCAACTGATCATTCTCTCTCTCTATCTTCTGATCATTCACTCTCTCTCTATCTACTGATCATTCTCTCTCTCTACTGATCATTCTCTCTCTCTATCTACTGATCATTCTCTCTCTCTCTCTCTATCTACTGATCATTCTCTCCCTCTCTCTATCTACTGATCATTCTCTCTCTCTCTCTCTACTGATCATTCTCTCTCCCTCTCTCTCTCTACTGATCATTCTCTCTCCCTCTCTCTACTGATCATTCTCTCTCTCTCTCTCTACGGATCATTCTCTCTCTCTTTCTATCTACTGATCATTCTCTCTCTCTTTCTATCTACTGATCATTCTCTCTCTCTCTCTCTACTGATCATTCTCTCTCTCTATCTACTGATCATTCTCTCTCTCTCGCTCTACTGATCATTCTCTCTCTCTCTATCTACTGATCATTCTCTCTCTCTCTCTCTCCTGCTCATTCTCTCTCTCTCTCTCTCTCCTGCTCAATCTCTCTATCTACTGTTCATTCTCTCGCTCTCTCTCTATCTACTGATCATTCTCTCTCTCTATCTACTGATCATTCTCTCTCTCTCTCTGTCTACTGATCATTCTCTCTCCCTCTCTCTGTCTACTGATCATTCTCTCTCTCTCTCTCTACTGATCATTCTCTCTCTCTCTCTGTCTACTGATCATTCTCTCTCTCTCTCTCTCTATCTACTGATCATTCTCTCTCTCGATCTACTGATCATTCTCGCTCTACTGATCATTCTATCTCTCTCTCTCTCTATCTACTGATCGTTCTCTCTCTCTCTCTACTGATCATTCTCACTCTCTCTCTACTGATCATTCTCTCTCTCCCTCTCTCTATCTACGGATCATTCTCTCTCTCTCTCTCTATCTACTGATCATTCTCTCTCTCTATCTACTGATCATTCTCTCCCTCTCTCTATCTACTGATCATTCTCTCTCTCTCTCTACTGATCATTCTCTCTCTCTCTCTCCATCTACTGATCATTCTCTCTCTCTCTCTCTCTCTCTACTGATCATCCTCTCCCTCTCTCTATCTACTGATCATTCTCTCTCTCTGCTGATCATTCTCTCTCTCTCTATCTACTGATCATTCTCTCTCTCCCCCTCTCTCTACTGATCATTCTCTCTCTCTCTATCTACTGATCAGTCTCTCTCTCTCTCTCTACTGATCATTCTCTCTCTCCTGCTCATTCTCTCACTCTCTCTCTACTGATCATTCTCTCTCTCTCTCTATCTACTGATCATTCTCTCTCTGTCTCTACTGATCACTCTCTCTCTCTCTCTCTCTCTTTCTATCTACTGATCATTCTCTCTCTATCTACTGATCATTCTCTCTCTCTCTATCTACTGATCATTCTCTCTCTCCCCCTCTCTCCTGATCAGTCTCTCTCTCTCTCTATCTGCTGATCATTCTCTCTCTCTCTACTGGCCATTCTCTCTCTCTCTCTCTACTGATCATTCTCTCTCTCACTCAACTGATCATTCTCTCTCTCTATCTACTGATCATTCTCTCTCTCTCTCTCTCTATCTTCTGATCATTCTCTCTCTCTCTATCTACTGATCATTCTCTCTCTATCTATCTATCTACTGATAATTCTCTGTCTCTATCGACTGATCATTCTCTCTCTATATCTACTGATCATTCTCTCTCTCTCTCTCTCTATCTTCTGATCATTCTCTCTCTCTCTATCTACTGATCATTCTCTCTCTATCTATCTATCTACTGATAATTCTCTGTCTCTATCGACTGATCATTCTCTCTCTCTCTCTCTCTATCTACAGATCTTTCTATCCCTCTCTCTACTGATCATTCTCTCTCTCTCACTCTCTATCTACTGATCATTCTCTCTCTCTATCTACTGATCATTCTCTCTCTCTCTATCTACTGATCATTCTCTCTCTCCCCCTCTCACTACTGATCATTCTCTCTCTCTCTATCTACTGATCAGTCTCTCTCTCTCTCTCTACTGATCATTCTCTCTCTCCTGCTCATTCTCTCACTCTCTCTCTACTGATCATTCTCTCTCTCTCTCTATCTGCTGATCATTCTCTCTCTCTCTCTCTACTGATCAACCTCTCCCACTCTCTATCTACTGATCATTCTCTCTGTCTCTCTACTACTGATCATTCTCTCTCTCTCTCCTGCTCATTCTCTCTCTCTCTCTCTCTCCTGCTCATTCTCTCTATCTACTGATCATTCTCTCTCTCTCTCTACTGATCATCCTCTCCCTCTCTCTATCTACTGATCATTCTCTCTCTCTCTCTCTCTCTACTGATCATTCTCTCTCTCTCGCTGTCTACTGATCATTCTCTCCCCCTCTCGCTATCTACTGATCATTCTCTCTCTCTCTCTATCGACTGATCATTCTCTCTCTCTCTGTCTACTGATCATTCTCTCTGTCTCTCTATCTACTGATCATTCTCTCTCTCTCTCTCTCCTGCTCATTCTCTCTCTCTCTCTCTCCTGCTCATTCTCTCTCTCTACTGATCATTCTCTCTCTAACTCTCTATCGACTGATCATTCTCTCTCTCTCTCCACTGATCATCCTCTCCCTCTCTCTATCTACTGATCATTCTCTCTCTCTCTCTCTCTACTGATCATTCTCTCTCTCGCTGTCTACTGATCATTCTCTCTCTCTCTCTATCTACTGATCATTCTCTCTCTCTCTCTACTGATCATCCTCTCCCTCTCTCTATCTACTGATCATTCTCTCTCTCTCTCTCTACTGATCACTCTCTCTCTCTATTTACTGATCATTCTCTCCCTCTTTCTCTCTCTCTACTGATCATTCTCTCTCTCTCTCTCTATCTACTGATCATTCTCTCTCTCTATCTACTGATCATTCTCGCTCTACTGATCATTCTATCTCTCTCTCACTATCTACTGATCATTCTCTCTCTCGCTCTCTCGACAGATCATTCTCTCCCTCTCTCTATCTACTGATCATTCTCTCTCTCTATCTACTGATCATTCTCTCTCTCTCTATCTTCTGATCATTCTCTCTCTCTCTATCTACTGATCATTCTCTCTCTACTGATCGTTCTCTCTCTCTCTCTCTCTCTATCTGGTGATCATCCTCTCCCTCTCTCTATCTACTGATCATTCTCTCTCTCTTTCTCTCTCTACTGATCATTCTCTCTCTCTCTCTACTGATCATTCTCTCTCTCTCTCTCTCTCTATCTGGTGATCATCCTCTCCCTCTCTCTATCTACTGACCATTCTCTCTCTCTCTCGACTGATCATTCTCTCTTTCTCTCTCTACTGATCATTCTCTCCCTCTCTCTATCTACTGATCATTCTCTCTCGCTCTCTCTATCTACTGATCATTCTCTCTCTCTATCTACTGATCATTTTCTCCCTCTCTCTATCGACTGATCATTCTCTCTCTCTCTCTCTATCTACTGATCTTTCTCTCCCTCTCTCTACTGATCACTCTCTCTCTCACTCTCTATCTACTGATCATTCTCTCTCTCTCTCTACTGATCACTCTCTCTCTCTCTCTCTCTTTATCTACTGATCATCCTCTCTCTATCTACTGATCATTCTCTCTCTCTCTCTACTGATCACTCTCTCTCTCTCTCTACTGATCACTCTCTCTCTCTCTCTACTGATCATTCTCTCTCTCTTTATCTACTGATCATTCTCTCTCTATCTACTGATCATTCTCTCTCTCTATCTACTGATCATTCTCTCTCTCTCTCTTTATCTACTGATCATTCTCTCTCTATCTACTGATCATTCTCTCTCTCTCTCTCTACTGATCACTCTCTCTCTCACTCTCTATCTACTGATCATTCTCTCTCTCTCTCTACTGATCATTCTCTCTCTCTCTCTGTCTACTGATCATTCTCTCTCTCTCTATCTACTGATCATTCTCTCTCTCTCCCCCTCTCTCCTGATCATTCTCTCTCTCTCTATCTACTGATCAGTCTCTCTCTCTCTCTCTACTCATCATTCTCTCTCTCTCTCTTTATCTAGTGATCATTCTCTCTCCCTCTATCTACTGATCAGTCTCTCTCTCTCTCTCTACTCATCATTCTCTCTCCACTGATCATTCTCTCTCTCTCTCTATCTGCTGATCATTCTCTCTCTCTACTGATCATTCTCTCTCTCTCTCTATCTACTGATCATTCTCTCTCTCACTCAACTGATCATTCTCTCTCTCTATCTTCTGATCATTCTCTCTCTCTCTATCTACTGATCATTCTCTCTCTCTCTGTCTACTGATCATTTTCTCCCTCTCTCTATCTACTGATCATTCTCTCTCTCTCTCTCTGTCTCTACTGATCACTCTCTCTCTCTCTCTCTCTATCTACTGACCATTCTCTCTCTCTCTATCTACTGATCATTCTCTCTCTCCCCCTCTCTCTACTGATCATTCTCTCTCTCTCTATCTACTGATCATTCTCTCTCTCTCTCTCTCTATCTGCTGATCATCCTCTCCCTCTCTCCACTGATCATTCTCTCTCTCTCTCTATCTACTGATCATTCTCTCTCTCTCTCTATCTACTGATCATTCTCTCTCTCCATCTACTGATCATTCTCTCTCTCTCCATCTACTGATCATTCTCTCTCTCTCTCTATCTACTGATCATTCTCTCTCTCCATCTACTGATCATTCTCTCTCTCTCTGTCTACCGATCATTCTCTCTTTTTCTCTATCTACTGATCATTCTCTCTCTCTCTCTCTCTCTCTACAGATCATTCTCTCTCTCTCTCCTGCTCATTCTCTTTCTCTCTCTCTCCTGCTCATTCTCTCTCTCTATCTGCTGATCATTCTCTCTCTCTCTCTCTACAGATCATTCTCTCCCTCTCACTCTCTCTGTCTGCTGATCATTCTCTCTCTCTACTGATAATTCTCTCTCTTTCTCTATTTACTGATCATTCTCTCTCTCTCTATCTACTGATCATTCTCTCTCTATCTACTGATCATTCTCTCTCTCTATCTACTGATCATTCTCTCTCTCTCTCTTTATCTACTGATCATTCTCTCTCTATCTACTGATCATTCTCTCTCTCTCTCTCTACTGATCACTCTCTCTCTCACTCTCTATCTACTGATCATTCTCTCTCTCTCTCTACTGATCATTCTCTCTCTCTCTCTGTCTACTGATCATTCTCTCTCTCTCTATCTACTGATCATTCTCTCTCTCTCCCCCTCTCTCCTGATCATTCTCTCTCTCTCTATCTACTGATCAGTCTCTCTCTCTCTCTCTACTCATCATTCTCTCTCTCTCTCTTTATCTAGTGATCATTCTCTCTCCCTCTATCTACTGATCAGTCTCTCTCTCTCTCTCTACTCATCATTCTCTCTCCACTGATCATTCTCTCTCTCTCTCTATCTGCTGATCATTCTCTCTCTCTACTGATCATTCTCTCTCTCTCTCTATCTACTGATCATTCTCTCTCTCACTCAACTGATCATTCTCTCTCTCTATCTTCTGATCATTCTCTCTCTCTCTATCTACTGATCATTCTCTCTCTCTCTGTCTACTGATCATTTTCTCCCTCTCTCTATCTACTGATCATTCTCTCTCTCTCTCTCTGTCTCTACTGATCACTCTCTCTCTCTCTCTCTCTCTCTATCTACTGATCATTCTCTCTCTCTCTATCTACTGATCATTCTCTCTCTCCCCCTCTCTCTACTGATCATTCTCTCTCTCTCTATCTACTGATCATTCTCTCTCTCTCTCTCTCTATCTGCTGATCATCCTCTCCCTCTCTCCACTGATCATTCTCTCTCTCTCTCTATCTACTGATCATTCTCTCTCTCCATCTACTGATCATTCTCTCTCTCTCCATCTACTGATCATTCTCTCTCTCTCTCTATCTACTGATCATTCTCTCTCTCCATCTACTGATCATTCTCTCTCTCTCTGTCTACCGATCATTCTCTCTTTTTCTCTATCTACTGATCATTCTCTCTCTCTCTCTCTCTCTACAGATCATTCTCTCTCTCTCTCCTGCTCATTCTCTTTCTCTCTCTCTCCTGCTCATTCTCTCTCTCTATCTACTGATCATTCTCTCTCTCTCTCTCTACAGATCATTCTCTCCCTCTCACTCTCTCTGTCTGCTGATCATTCTCTCTCTCTACTGATAATTCTCTCTCTTTCTCTATTTACTGATCATTCTCTCTCTCTCTATCTACTGATCATTCTCTCTCTCTCTGCTGATCATTCTCTCCCTCTCTCCATCTACTGATCATTCTCTCTCTCTCTCTCTACTGATCATTCTCTCTCTACTGATCATTCTCTCCCTCTCTCCATCTACTGATCATTCTCTCCCTCTTTCTCTCTATCTACTGATCATTCTCTCTCTCTCTATCTACTGATCATTCTCTCTCTCTCTCTACTGATCATTCTCTCTCTCTCTATCTACTGATCATTCTCTTTCTCTCTATCTACTGATCATTCTCTCTCTCTCTCTATCTACTGATCATTCTCTCTCTCTCTCTACTGATCATTCTCTCTCTCTCTCTACTGATCATTCTCTCTCTACTGATCATTCTCTCCCTCTCTCCATCTACTGATCATTCTCTCCCTCTTTCTCTCTATCTACTGATCATTCTCTCTCTCTCTATCTACTGATCATTCTCTCTCTCTCTCTACTGATCATTCTCTCTCTCTCTCTATCTACTGATCATTCTCTTTCTCTCTATCTACTGATCATTCTCTCTCTCTCTATCTACTGATCATTCTCTCTCTCTCTCTACTGATCATTCTCTCTCTCTCTCTATCTACTGATCATTCTCTTTCTCTCTATCTACTGATCATTCTCTCTCTCTCTCTATCTACTGATCATTCTCTTTCTCTCTCTACTGATCATTCTCTCCCTCTTTCTCTCTATCTACTGATCATTCTCTCTCTCTCTCTCTACTGATAATTCTCTCTCGATCGACTGATCATTCTCTCCTTCTCTCTCTCTACTGATCATTCTCTCTCTATCTATTGATCATTCTCTCTCTACTGATCATTCTCTCTCTCTCTCTATCTGGCGATCATCCTCTCCCTCTCTCTATCTACTGATCATTCTCTCTCTCTCTCTCTACTGATCATTCTCTCTTTCTCTCTCTACTGATCATTCTCTCTCTCTCTCTCTCTCTCTCTCCTGATCATTCCCTCTCTCTCTCTATCTACTGATCATTCTCCCTCTCTCTCTCTATCTACTGATCATTCTCTCTCTCTCTCTATCACTGATCATTCTCTCCCTCTCTCTCTCTACTGATCATTCTCTCTCTCACTCTCTCTCTACTGATCATTCTCTCTTTCTCTCTCTACTGATCATTCTCTCTCTCTCTCTCTCTCTCTCCTGATCATTCCCTCTCTCTCTCTATCTACTGATCATTCTCCCTCTCTCTCTCTATCTACTGATCATTCTCTCTCTCTCTCTATCACTGATCATTCTCTCCCTCTCTCTCTCTACTGATCATTCTCTCTCTCACTCTCTCTCTACTGATCATTCTCTCTCTCTCTCTATCTACTGATCATTCTCTTTCTCTCTATCTACTGATCATTCTCTCTCTCTCTATCTACTGATCATTCTCTCTCTCTCTCTACTGATCATTCTCTCTCTCTCTCTATCTACTGATCATTCTCTTTCTCTCTATCTACTGATCATTCTCTCTCTCTCTCTATCTACTGATCATTCTCTTTCTCTCTCTACTGATCATTCTCTCCCTCTTTCTCTCTATCTACTGATCATTCTCTCTCTCTCTCTCTACTGATAATTCTCTCTCGATCTACTGATCATTCTCTCCTTCTCTCTCTCTACTGATCATTCTCTCTCTATCTATTGATCATTCTCTCTCTACTGATCATTCTCTCTCTCTCTCTATCTGGCGATCATCCTCTCCCTCTCTCTATCTACTGATCATTCTCTCTCTCTCTCTCTCTCTCCTGATCATTCCCTCTCTCTCTCTATCTACTGATCATTCTCCCTCTCTCTCTCTATCTACTGATCATTCTCTCTCTCTCTCTATCACTGATCATTCTCTCCCTCTCTCTCTCTACTGATCATTCTCTCTCTCACTCTCTCTCTACTGATCATTCTCTCTTTCTCTCTCTACTGATCATTCTCTCTCTCTCTCTCTCTCTCTCCTGATCATTCCCTCTCTCTCTCTATCTACTGATCATTCTCCCTCTCTCTCTCTATCTACTGATCATTCTCTCTCTCTCTCTATCACTGATCATTCTCTCCCTCTCTCTCTCTACTGATCATTCTCTCTCTCACTCTCTCTCTACTGGTCATTCTCTCTCCCTCTCTCTACTGATCATTTTCTCTCTCTCTCTCTACTGGTCATTCTCTCTCTCTCTACTTATCATTCTCTCTCTCTCTATCTACTGATCATTCTCTCTCTCTCTCTATCACTGATCATTCTCTCCCTCTCTCTCTCTACTGATCATTCTCTGTCTCACTCTCTCTCTACTGGTCATTCTCTCTCCCTCTCTCTACTGATCATTTTCTCTCTCTCTCTCTACTGGTCATTCTCTCTCTATCTGCTGATCATCCTCTCTCTCTCTCTACTGATCATTCTCTCTCTCTCTCTACTGATTATCCTCTCCCTCTCTCTATCTACTGATCATTCTCTCTCTCTATGTACTGATCATTCTCTCTCTCTCTTTCTCTCTACTGATCATTCTCTCTCTCTCTCTCCATCTACTGATCATTCTCTCTCTCTCTGCTGACCATTCTCTCTCTCCATCTACTCTCTCACATTCTCCTGATCATTCTCTCTATCTCTCTCTATCTACTGATCATGCTCTCTCTCTCTCTATCTACTGATCATTCTCTCTCTCTCTCTCTACTGGTCATTCTCTCTCTCTCTACTTATCATTCTCTCTCTCGCTATCTACTGATCATTCTCTCTCTCTCTGCTGACCATTCTCTCTCTCCATCTACTCTCTCACATTCTCCTGATCATTCTCTCTATCTCTCTCTATCTACTGATCATTCTCTCTCTCTCTCTCTACTGATCATTCTCTCTCTTTCTATCTATTGATCATTCTCTCTCTCTCTCTCTACCTAATGATCATTCTCTCTCCCTCTCCTAATTTTAACGATATCATTCCTTCTCTCTCCCCAATCTCAGGGTATCGTTCTCTGTCTCTCTCTCTCTCTCTGCTGCCCCTCCAATCTCAGAGTATCGTTCTCTCCCTCTCCTGATCATTATCTCTCTCCCATCTCTCCCCTTGCCCCTCTCCCTCCCTCAACTCTCACTCACTGCACCCTGACACCGGCTCAGTCAAGAAGCTTTCTGTCTGTGTGTGTGTGTCTGTGTGTGTGTGTGTCTGTGTGTGTGTGTGTGTGTCTGTGTGTGTGTGTGTGTCTGTGTGTGTGTGTGTGTGTGCCAGCTCTGTACTTACAGAATGTTGCTGCTGTTCCAGTTAACCCAGTGTCTGTTGCAGCGAGCTGTCCGGCTCAGTGTCAGGACGAGGCAGGAGAAAGTCACTAATCCACAGATCACGGACATGCTGCTGGCCACAATTCTCCCCCGCAGCAAAAAAATTAAGTGTGGGGGGGGGGGTGTGGATGGCAATGGAGATAAAAGCAGAGAAAGTGTCGGGTGTGCCTGGGCTGGGGGTGGCTGTGTCTCTGCACACACACACACAGAGCTGCAGGTTCTGCGCTAACCCAGTTCGCCACAGGCAGATGAAACGGCGCCTTTAGTAATTTCCCAGCTGAAACAGACACTCTCTCTCTCTCTCTCTCTCTGGTCAAAGGCAAGGCTGCTGTGCAGGAGAGAGAGGCTCGTCCCCGCCTGGTGCGCGCCCCCGACTGGGAGGAGGGGGGGGGGGAGGCGCGTCAACGAGGGTTTGGCTCCACCTGCGCGCTCCCCAGCCACTGGGGGAATGAGTCACACGCACACACAGACTTGCTCACACGCAGACACACACAGACTTGCTCACACACACACACACAGACTTGCCCACACACACACACACACACAGACTTGCTCACACACAGACTTGCCCACACACACACACACAGACTTGCTCACACACACACACACACAGACTTGCTCACACACAGACTTGCCCACACACACACACACAGACTTGCTCACACACACACACACACAGATTTGCTCACACACAGACTTGCCCACACACACACACACAGACTTGCTCACACACACACAGACTTGCTCACACACAGACTTGCTCACACACACACACAGAATTGCTCACACACACACACAGACTTGCTCACACACACACACAGACTTGCTCACACACACACACACAGACTTGCTCACACACACAAACAGACTTGCTCACACACACACACACAGACTTGCTAACACACACAGACTTGCTCACACACACACACACAGACTTGCTCACACACACACACAGACTTGCTCACACACACACACACAGACTTGCTAACACACACAGACTTGCTCACACACACACACACAGACTTGCTCACACACACACACAGACTTGCTCACACACACACACACAGACTTGCTCACACACACACAGACTTGCTCACACACACACACAGACTTGCTCACACACACACACAGACTTGCTCACACACACACACAGACTTGCTCACACACACACACAGACTTGCTCACACACACACACACAGACTTGCTCACACACACACACACAGACTTGCTCACACACACACACAGACTTGCTCACACACACACACAGACTTGCTCACACACACACACAGACTTGCTCACACACACACAGACTTGCTCACACACACACACACAGACTTGCTCACACACACACACACAGACTTGCTCACACACACAGACTTGCTCACACACACACAGACTAGCTCACACACACACACAGACTTGCTCACACACACAGACTTGCTCACACACACACAGATTTGCACACACACACACACAGACTTGCTCACACACACACAGACTTGCTCACACACACAGACTTGCTCACACACACACAGACTTGCACACACACACACACAGACTTGCTCACACACACAGACTTGCTCACACACACACACACAGACTTGCTCACACACACAGACTTGCTCACACACACACAGACTGGCTCACACGCACACACAGACTTGCTCACACACACAGACTTGCTCACACACACACAGACTTGCACACACACACAGACTTGCTCACACACACAGACTTGCTCACACACACAGACTTGCTCACACACACACAGACTAGCTCACACACACACACAGACTTGCTCACACACACAGACTTGCTCACACACACACAGACTTGCACACACACACACACACAGACTTGCACACACACAGACGTGCTCACACACACACAGACTTGCTCACACACACACAGACTTGCTCACACACACACACAGACTTGCACACACACACACACACACACAGACTTGCTCACACACACACACACACACAGACTTGCACACACACACAGACGTGCACACACACACACACACACAGACGTGCTCACACACACACACAGACTTGCTCACACACACACACAGACTTGCTCACACACACACAGACTTGCACACACACACACACACAGACTTGTTCACACACACACACAGACTTGCTCACACACACACAGACTTGCTCACACACACACACAGACTTGCTCACACACACACACACAGACTTGCTAACACACACAGACTTGCTCACACACACACACACAGACTTGCTCACACACACACACACAGACTTGCTCACACACACACACACAGACTTGCTAACACACACTGACTTGCTCACACACACACACACACAGACTTGCTCACACACACACACACAGACTTGCTCACACACACACAGACTTGCTCACACACACACACAGACTTGCTCACACACACACACAGACTTGCTCACACACACACACAGACTTGCACACACACACAGAGACTTGCTCACACACACACAGACATGCTCACACACACACACACAGACTTGCTCACACACACACACAGACTTGCTCACACACACACACACAGACTTGCTCACACACATACACAGACTTGCTCACACACACACACAGACTTGCTCACACACACACACACAGACTTGCTAAACACACAGACACACAGACTTGCTCACACACACACACACAGACTTGCTCACACACACACACAGACTTGCTCACACACACACACACAGACTTGCTCACACACACACACAGACTTGCTCACACACAGACTTGCTCACACACACAGACTTGCTCACACACACACACAGACTTGCTCACACACACACACAGACTTGCTCACACACACACAGACTTGCTCACACACACACAGACTTGCTCACACACACACACAGACTTGCTCACACACACACAGACTTGCTCACACACACACACACAGACTTGCTCACACACAGACTTGCTCACACACAGACTTGCTCACACACACAGACTTGCTCACACACACACACAGACTTGCTCACACACACACAGACTTGCTCACACACACACACAGACTTGCTCACACACGCACACAGACTTGCTCACACACACAGACTTGCACACACACACACACACAGACTTGCTCACACACAGACTGCACACACACACAGACTTGCTCACACACACAGACTTGCTCACACACACACACAGACTTGCTCACACACACACACACAGACTTGCTCACACACACACACACAGACTTGCTCACACACACACACAGACTTGCTCACACACACACAGACTTGCTCACACACACACACAGACTTGCTCACACACGCACACAGACTTGCTCACACACACAGACTTGCACACACACACACACACAGACTTGCTCACACACAGACTGCACACACACACAGACTTGCTCACACACACAGACTTGCTCACATACACACACAGACTTGCTCACACACACACACACAGACTTGCTCACACACACACACACAGACTTGCTCACACACACACACAGACTTGCTCACACACACACACACACAGACTTGCTCACACACACACACAGACTGCACACACACACACACAGACTTGCTCACACACACAGACTTGCTCACACACAGACTTGCTCACACACACACACAATGACTTGCACACACACACACAGACTTGCTCACACATACACAGACTTGCTCACACACACACACAGACTTGCTCACACACACACACAGACTTGCTCACACACACACAGAGACTTGCTCACACACACACACAGACTTGCTCACACACACACAGACTTGCTCACACACACACACAGACTTGCTCACACAAACACACAGACTTGCTCACACACACACACACAGACTTGCTCACACACACACAGACTTGCTCACACACACAGACTTGCTCACACACACACACAGACTTGCTCACACACACAGACTTGCTCACACACACACACAGACTTGCTCACACACACACACACAGACTTGCTCACACACACACAGACTTGCTCACACACACACACAGACTTGCTCACACACACACACAGACTTGCTCACACACACACACACAGATTTGCTCACACACACACACAGACTTGCTCACACACACACAGACTTGCTCACACACACACAGACTTGCTCACACACACACACAGACTTACTCACACACACACACAGACTTGCTCACACACACACACACTTGCTCACACACACACACAGACTTGCTCACACACACACACAGACTTGCTCACACACACACACACACACAGGCTTGCTCACACACACACAGACTTGCTCACACACACAGACTTGCTCACACACACACAGACTTGCTCACACACACACACAGACTTGCTCACACACACACACAGACTTGCTCACACACACACACACAGACTTGCTCACACACACACACAGACATGCTCACACACACACAGACTTGCACACACACACACAGACTTGCTCACACACACACAGACTTGCACACACACACACACAGACTTGCTCACACACACACAGACTTGCTCACACACACACAGACATGCTCACACACACACACAGACTTGCTCACACACACACACAGACTTGCTCACACACACACACACAGACTTGCTCACACACACATACACAGACTTGCTCACACACACACACAGACTTGCTCACACACTCAGACTTGCTCACACACACATACACAGACTTGCTCACACACACACAGACTTGCTCACACACACACACAGACTTGCTCACACACACAGACTTGCTCACACACACATACACAGACTTGCTCACACACACACACAGACTTGCTCACACACACACACAGACTTGCTCACACACACACACACACAGACTTGCTCACACACACAGACTTGCTCACACACACACGCACAGACTTGCTCACACACACAGACTTGCTCACACACACACACAGACTTGCTCACACACACACAGACTTGCTCACACACACACACACAGACTTGCTCACACACACACACAGACTTGCTCACACACACACACACAGACTTGCTCACACACACACACACAGACTTGCTCACACACACACAAACTTGCTCACACACAAACACAGACATGCTCACACACACACACACAGACTTGCTCACACAGAGACTTGCTCACACACACACAGACTTGCTCACACACACACAGACTTGCTCACACACACAGACTTGCTCACACACACACACAGACGTGCTCACACACACACACAGACTTGCTCACACACACACACAAACTTGCTCACACACACACACACAGACTTGCTCACACACACACACAGACTTGCTCACACACACACACACAGACTTGCTCACACACACACACAGACTTGCTCACAGACACACACACAGACTTGCTCACACACACACACACAGACATGCTCACACACACACACAGACTTGCTCACACACACACACACAGACTTGCTCACACACACACAGACTTGCTCACACACACACACAGACTTGCTCACACACACACAGACTTGCTCACACACATACACACACAGACCTACTCACACACACACACACACACAGACTTGCTCACACACACACACACAGACTTGCTCACACACACACACACAGACTTGCTCACACACACACACAGACTTGCTCACACACACACACAGACTTGCTCACACAGAGACTTGCTCACACACACACACAGACTTGCTCACACACACACAGACTTGCTCACACACATACACACAGACTTGCTCACACACACACAGACTTGCTCACACACACACAGACTTGCTCACACACACACACAGACTTGCTCACACACACACAGACTTGCTCACACACACACGCAGACTTGCTCACACACACACACACAGACTTGCTCACACACACACACAGACTTGCTCACACAGAGACTTGCTCACACACACACACAGACTTGCTCACACACACAGACTTGCTCACACACATACACACAGACTTGCTCACACACACACAGACTTGCTCACACACACACACAGACTTGCTCACACACATACACACAGACTTGCTCACACACACACACACAGACTTGCTCACACACACACACAGACTTGCTCACACACACACAGACTTGCTCACACACACACACAGACTTGCTCACACACACACACACAGACTTGCCCACACACACACACAGACTTGCTCACACACACACACAGACTTGCTCACACACACACACAGACTTGCTCACACACACACACACAGACTTGCTCACACACACACAGACTTGCCCACACACACACACACAGACTTGCTCACACACACACACACAGACTTGCTCTCACACACACACACAGACTTGCTCACACACACACACAGACTTGCTCACACACACACACACAGACTTGCTCACACACACACACAGACTTGCCCACACACACACACAGACTTGCTCACACACACACACAGACTTGCTGACACACACACACACAGACTTGCCCACACACACACACAGACTTGCCCACACACACACACACAGACTTGCTCACACACACACACAGACTTGCTCACACACACACACAGACTTGCTCACACACACAGACTTGCTCACACACACACACACAGACTTGCTCACACACACACACAGACTTGCCCACACACACACACACAGACTTGCTCACACACACACACACAGACTTGCTCACACACACACACACAGACTTGCCCACACACACACACAGACTTGCCCACACACACACACACAGACTTGCTCGCACACACACACAGACTTGCTCACACACACACACAGACTTGCTCTCTCACACACACAGACTTGCTCACACACACACACACAGACTTGCCCACACACACACACAGACTTGCTCACACACACACACAGACTTGCTCACACACACACACAGACTTGCTCTCACACACACACAGACTTGCTCAAACACACACACACAGACTTGCTCTCACACACACACAGACTTGCTCACACACACACACACAGACTTGCTCACACACACACAGACTTGCTCACACACACACACACAGACTTGCTCTCACACACACACACACACACAGACTTGCTCACACACACACACACAGACTTGCCCACACACACACAGACTTGTCCACACACACGCACAGACTTGCTCACACACACACACACAGACTTGCTCACAGAGACACACACAGATTTGCTCACACACACACACAGACTTGCTCTCACACACACACACACACACAGACTTGCTCACACACACACACACACAGACTTGCTCACACACACACAGACTTGCCCACAGACACACAGACTTGCCCACACACACACACACAGACTTGCCCACACACACACACAGACTTGCTCTCACACACACACAGACTTGCTCACACACACACACACAGACTTGCTCACACACACACACACAGACTTGCTCTCACACACACACAGACTTGCTCACACACACACACACAGACTTGCCCACACACACACACACACAGACTTGCTCACACACACACACAGACTTGCTCACACACACTTGCTCACACACACACACAGACTTGCTCACACACACACACACAGACTTGCTCACACACACACAGACTTGCTCACACACACACACAGACTTGCTCACTCACACACACAGACTTGCTCACACACACACAGACTTGCTCACACACACACACAGACTTGCTCACACACACACACACAGACTTGCTCACACACACACACAGACTTGCTCACACACACACACACAGACTTGCTCACACACACACAGACTTGCTCACACACACACACACAGACTTGCCCACACACACACACAGACTTGCCCACACACACACACACAGACTTGCTCACACACACATACAGACTTGCTCACACACACACACAGACTTGCTCTCACACACACACACAGACTTGCTCACACACACACACAGACTTGCCCACACACACACACACAGACTTGCTCACACACACACACAGACTTGCTCACACACACACACACAGACTTGCCCACACACACACACAGACTTGCCCACACACACACACACAGACTTGCTCACACACACACACACAGACTTGCTCACACACACACACAGACTTGCTCTCACACACACACAGACTTGCTCACACACACACACACAGACTTGCCCACACAAACACACACAGACTTGCTCACACACACACACACAGACTTGCTCACACACACAGACTTGCTCTCACACACACACAGACTTGCTCACACACACACACACAGACTTGCTCACACACACACACAGACTTGCTCTCACACACACACACAGACTTGCTCACACACACACACAGACTTGCTCACACACACACACACAGACTTGCTCACACACACACAGACTTGCTCACACACACACACAGACTTGCTCACACACACACACAGACTTGCCCACACACACACACAGACTTGCTCTCACACACACACAGACTTGCTCACACACACACAGACTTGCTCACACACACACAGACTTGCTCACACACACACACACAGACTTGCTCTCACACACACACACACACACAGACTTGCTCACACACACACACACAGACTTGCCCACACACACACAGACTTGCCCACACACACACAGACTTGCCCACACACACGCACAGACTTGCTCACACACACACACACAGACTTGCTCACAGACACACACACAGACTTGCTCACACACACACACAGACTTGCTCACACACACACACACAGACTTGCCCACACACACACACAGACTTGCCCACACACACACACACAGACTTGCTCACACACACACACACACAGACTTGCTCACACACACACACACAGACTTGCCCACACACACACACAGACTTGCTCACACACACACACAGACTTGCCCACACACACACAGACTTGCCCACACACACACACAGACTTGCTCACACACACACACAGACTTGCTCACACACACACACAGACTTGCTCTCACACACACACAGACTTGCTCACACACACACACAGACTTGCTCACACACACACAGACTTGCTCACACACACACACAGACTTGCTCTCAAACACACACAGACTTGCTCACACACACACACACAGACTTGCCCACACACACAGACTTGCTCACACACACACAGACTTGCTCACACACACACAGACTTGCTCACACACACACACAGACTTGCTCACACACACACACAGACTTGCCCACACACACACACAGACTTGCTCTCACACACACACAGACTTGCTCACACACACACACACAGACTTGCTCACACACACACAGACTTGCTCACACACACACACACAGACTTGCTCTCACACACACACAAACACAGACTTGCTCACACACACACAGACTTGCTCACACACACACACAGACTTGCCCACACACACACACACAGACTTGCCCCCACACACACACAGACTTGCTCACACACACACACAGACTTGCTCACACACACACACACACACAGACTTGCTCACACACACACACAGACTTGCTCACACACACACACACAGACTTGCTCACACACACACACAGACTTGCTCACACACACACACACATACTTGCTCACACACACACACAGACTTGCTCACACACACACACACAGACTTGCTCTCACACACACACACAGACTTGCCCACACACACACAGACTTGCACACACACACACAGACTTGCTCACACACACACACACAGACTTGCCCACACACACACACAGACTTGCCCACACACACACACACAGACTTGCTCACACACACATACAGACTTGCTCACACACACACACACAGACTTGCTCACACACACACACACAGACTTGCTCACACACACACACAGACTTGCTCACACACACACACACAGACTTGCTCTCACACACACACACAGACTTGCTCACACACACACACAGACTTGATCACACACACACACACAGACTTGCTCACACACACACACAGACTTGCCCACACACACACACACAGACTTGCTCACACACACACACACAGACTTGCTCACACACACACACACAGACTTGCCCACACACACACACACAGACTTGCTCACACACACACACAGACTTGCTCACACACACACACAGACTTGCTCACACACACAGACTTGCTCACACACACACACAGACTTGCTCACACACACACACAGACTTGCCCACACACACACACAGACTTGCTCACACACACACACACAGACTTGCTCACACACACACACACAGACTTGCCCACACACACACAGACTTGCCCACACACACACACACACAGACTTGCTCACACACACACACAGACTTGCTCACACACACACACAGACTTGCTCTCTCACACACACAGACTTGCTCACACACACACACAGACTTGCCCACACACACACAGACTTGCTCACACACACACACAGACTTGCTCACACACACACACAGACTTGCTCTCACACACACACAGACTTGCTCACACACACACACACAGACTTGCTCTCACACACACACAGACTTGCTCACACACACACACACAGACTTGCTCTCACACACACACACAGACTTGCTCACACACACACACACAGACTTGCTCTCACACACACACACACACAGACTTGCTCACACACACACACACAGACTTGCCCACACACACACAGACTTGCCCACACACACGCACAGACTTGCTCACACACACACGCACAGACTTGCTCACACACACACACACAGACTTGCTCACAGACACACACACAGACTTGCTCACACACACACACAGTCTTGCTCACACACACACACAGACTTGCTCTCACACACACACACACACACAGACTTGCTCACACACACACACACAGACTTGCTCACACACACACAGACTTGCCCACACACACACAGACTTGCCCACACACACACACACAGACTTGCCCACACACACACACACACAGACTTGCTCTCACACACACACAGACTTGCTCACACACACACACACAGACTTGCTCACACACACACACACAGACTTGCTCTCACACACACACAGACTTGCTCACACACACACACACAGACTTGCCCACACACACACACACAGACTTGCTCACACACACACACAGACTTGCTCACACACACACACACAGACTTGCTCACACACACACACAGACTTGCTCACACACACACACATAGACTTGCTCACACACACACAGACTTGCTCACACACACACACTTGCTCACTCACACACACAGACTTGCTCACACACACACAGACTTGCTCACACACACACACAGACTTGCTCACACACACACACAGACTTGCTCACACATACACACACAGACTTGCTCACACACACACACAGACTTGCTCACACACACACACACAGACTTGCTCACACACACACAGACTTGCTCACACACACACACACAGACTTGCCCACACACACACACAGACTTGCCCACACACACACACACAGACTTGCTCACACACACATACAGACTTGCTCACACACACACACAGACTTGCTCTCACACACACACAGACTTGCCCACACACACACACACAGATTTGCTCACACACACACACAGACTTGCCCACACACACACACACAGACTTGCTCACACACACACACACAGACTTGCTCACACACACACACACAGACTTGCCCACACACACACAGACTTGCCCACACACACACACACAGACTTGCTCACACAAACACACACAGACTTGCTCACACACACACAGACTTGCTCACACACACACACAGACTTGCTCTCAAACACACACAGACTTGCTCACACACACACACACAGACTTGCTCACACACACAGACTTGCTCACACACACACACAGACTTGCTCACACACACACAGACTTGCTCACACACACACAGACTTGCTCACACACACACACAGACTTGCTCTCACACACACACAGACTTGCTCACACACACACACACAGACTTGCTCACACACACACAGACTTGCTCACACACACACACACAGACTTGCTCTCACACACACACACACACACAGACTTGCTCACACACACACACAGACTTGCCCACACACACACACAGACTTGCCCCCACACACACACAGACTTGCTCACACACACACACAGACTTGCTCACACACACACACACACAGACTTGCTCACACACACACACAGACTTGCTCACACACACACACACAGACTTGCTCACACACACACACACATACTTGCTCACACACACACACAGACTTGCTCACACACACACACACAGACTTGCTCTCACACACACACACAGACTTGCCCACACACACACACACAGACTTGCACACACACACACAGACTTGCCCACCCACACACACAGACTTGCTCACACACACACACACAGACTTGCTCACACACACACATACAGACTTGCCCACACACACACACACAGACTTGCTCACACACACACACAGACTTGCTCACACACACACACACAGACTTGCCCACACACACACACAGACTTGCCCACACACACACACACAGACTTGCTCACACACACATACAGACTTGCTCACACACACACACACAGACTTGCTCACACACACACACAGACTTGCTCTCACACACACACACAGACTTGCTCACACACACACACAGACTTGATCACACACACACACACAGACTTGCTCACACACACACACAGACTTGCCCACACACACACACACAGACTTGCTCACACACACACACACAGACTTGCCCACACACACACACAGACTTGCCCACACACACACACAGACTTGCTCACACACACACACAGACTTGCTCACACACACAGACTTGCTCACACACAGACTTGCTCACACACACACACAGACTTGCTCACACACACACACACAGACTTGCTCACACACACACACACAGACTTGCCCACACACACACACAGACTTGCCCACACACACACACACAGAGTTGCTCACACACACACAGACTTGCTCACACACACACAGACTTGCTCTCTCACACACACAGACTTGCTCACACACACACACACAGACTTGCCCACACACACACACAGACTTGCTCACACACAGACTTGCTCACACACACACACAGACTTGCTCACACACACACACACAGACTTGCTCTCACACACACACAGACTTGCTCACACACACACACACAGACTTGCTCACACACACACAGACTTGCTCACACACACACACACAGACTTGCTCTCACACACACACAGACTTGCTCACACACACACACACAGACTTGCCCACACACACACAGACTTGCCCACACACACACACACAGACTTGCCCACACACACGCAGACTTGCTCACACACACACACACAGACTTGCTCACAGACACACACACAGACTTGCTCACACACACACACAGACTTGCTCACACACACACACAGACTTGCTCTCACACACACACACACACACAGACTTGCTCACACACACACACACAGACTTGCTCACACACACACAGACTTGCCCACACACACACAGACTTGCCCACACACACACACACAGACTTGCCCACACACACACACACACAGACTTGCTCTCACACACACACAGACTTGCTCACACACACACACACAGACTTGCTCACACACACACACACAGACTTGCTCTCACACACACACAGACTTGCTCACACACACACACACAGACTTGCCCACACACACACACACAGACTTGCTCACACACACACACAGACTTGCTCACACACACACACACAGACTTGCTCACACACACACACAGACTTGCTCACACACACACACACAGACTTGCTCACACACACACAGACTTGCTCACACACACACTTGCTCACTGACACACACAGACTTGCTCACACACACACACAGACTTGCTCACACACACACACAGACTTGCTCACACACACACACACAGACTTGCTCACACACACACAGACTTGCTCACACACACACACACAGACTTGCCCACACACACACACAGACTTGCCCACACACACACACACAGACTTGCTCACACACACATACAGACTTGCTCACACACACACACAGACTTGCTCTCACACACACACAGACTTGCCCACACACACACACAGACTTGCCCACACACACACACACAGACTTGCTCACACACACACACACAGACTTGCTCACACACACACACAGACTTGCTCTCACACACACACAGACTTGCTCACACACACACACACAGACTTGCCCACACACACACACAGACTTGCTCACACACACACACACAGACTTGCTCACACACACAGACTTGCTCTCACACACACACAGACTTGCTCACACACACACACACAGACTTGCTCACACACACACACAGACTTGCTCACACACACACACAGACTTGCTCTCACACACACACAGACTTGCTCACACACACACAGAATTGCTCACACACACACAGACTTGCTCACACACACACACACAGACTTGCTCACACACACACACAGACTTGCTCACACACACACACAGACTTGCCCACACACACACACAGACTTGCTCTCACACACACACAGACTTGCTCACACACACACACACAGACTTGCTCACACACACACAGACTTGCTCACACACACACACACAGACTTGCTCTCACACACACACACACACAGACTTGCTCACACACACACACACAGACTTGCCCACACACACACAGACTTGCCCACACACACACAGACTTGCCCACACACACGCACAGACTTGCTCACACACACACACACAGACTTGCTCACAGACACACACACAGACTTGCTCACACACACACACAGACTTGCTCACACACACACAGACTTGCCCACACACACACACAGACTTGCCCACACACACACACACAGACTTGCTCACACACACACAGACTTGCTCACACACACACACAGACTTGCCCACACACACACACACAGACTTGCCCACACACACACACAGACTTGCCCACACACACACACAGACTTGCTCACACACACACACAGACTTGCTCACACACACACACAGACTTGCTCTCACACACACACACAGACTTGCCCACACACACACACAGACTTGCTCACACACACACACAGACTTGCTCTCACACACACACAGACATGCTCTCACACACACACACAGACTTGCTCACACACACACACAGACTTGCTCACACACACACACACAGACTTGCTCTCACACACACACAGACTTGCTCACACACACACACACAGACTTGCTCACACACACAGACTTGCTCACACACACACACACAGACTTGCTCACACACACACAGACTTGCTCACACACACACACAGACTTGCTCACACACACACACAGACTTGCCCACACACACACAGACTTGCTCTCACACACACACAGACTTGCTCACACACACACACACAGACTTGCTCACACACACACAGACTTGCTCACACACACACACACAGACTTGCTCTCACACACACACACACACACAGACTTGCTCACACACACACACACAGACTTGCCCACACACACACAGACTTGCCCACACACACGCACAGACTTGCTCACACACACACACACAGACTTGCTCACACACACACACAGACTTGCTCACACACACAGACTTGCTCTCACACACACACACACACACAGACTTGCTCACATACACACACACAGACTTGCTCACACACACACACACAGACTTGCCCACACACACACAGACTTGCCCACACACACACACACAGACTTGCCCACACACACACACAGACTTGCTCTCACACACACACACAGACTTGCTCACACACACACACAGACTTGCCCACACACACACACAGACTTGCTCACACACACAGACTTGCTCACACACACACAGACTTGCTCACACACACACAGACTTGCTCACACACACACACACAGACTTGCTCACACACACACACACAGACTTGCTCACACACACACACAGACTTGCTCACACACACACACACAGACTTGCTCTCACACACACACACAGACTTGCCCACACACACACACACAGACTTGCACACACACACACAGACTTGCCCACCCACACACACAGACTTGCTCACACACACACACACAGACTTGCTCTCACACACACACACAGACTTGCTCACACACACACACAGACTTGCTCACACACACACACAGACTTGCCCACACACACGCACAGACTTGCTCACACACACACACACAGACTTGCTCACAGACACACACACAGACTTGCTCACACACACACACAGACTTGCTCACACACACACACACAGACTTGCCCACACACACACACAGACTTGCCCACACACACACACACACAGACTTGCTCACACACACACAGACTTGCTCACACACACACACAGACTTGCCCACACACACACACACAGACTTGCTCACACACACACACACAGACTTGCCCACACACACACACAGACTTGCCCACACACACACACAGACTTGCTCACACACACACACAGACTTGCTCACACACACACACAGACTTGCTCTCACACACACACACAGACTTGCCCACACACACACACAGACTTGCTCACACACACACACAGACTTGCTCTCACACACACACAGACATGCTCTCACACACACACACAGACTTGCTCACACACACACACACAGACTTGCTCTCACACACACACAGACTTGCTCACACACACACACACAGACTTGCTCACACACACAGACTTGCTCACACACACACACACAGACTTGCTCACACACACACAGACTTGCTCACACACACACACAGACTTGCTCACACACACACACAGACTTGCCCACACACACACAGACTTGCTCTCACACACACACAGACTTGCTCACACACACACACACAGACTTGCTCACACACACACAGACTTGCTCACACACACACACACAGACTTGCTCTCACACACACACACACACACAGACTTGCTCACACACACACACACAGACTTGCCCACACACACACAGACTTGCCCACACACACGCACAGACTTGCTCACACACACACACACAGACTTGCTCACACACACACACAGACTTGCTCACACACACAGACTTGCTCTCACACACACACACACACACAGACTTGCTCACATACACACACACAGACTTGCTCACACACACACACACAGACTTGCCCACACACACACAGACTTGCCCACACACACACACACAGACTTGCCCACACACACACACAGACTTGCTCTCACACACACACACAGACTTGCTCACACACACACACAGACTTGCCCACACACACACACAGACTTGCTCACACACACACACAGACTTGCTCACACACACACACAGACTTGCTCACACACACACAGACTTGCTCACACACACACAGACTCGCCCACACACACACACAGACTTGCTCACACACACACAGACTTGCTCACACACACACACACAGACTTGCTCACACACACACACACACAGACTTGCTCACACACACACACAGACTTGCTCACACACACACACACAGACTTGCTCTCACACACACACACAGACTTGCCCACACACACACACACAGACTTGCACACACACAGACAGACTTGCCCACCCACACACACAGACTTGCTCACACACACACACACAGACTTGCTCTCACACACACACACAGACTTGCTCACACACACACACAGACTTGCTCACACACACACACAGACTTGCTCACACACACACTCACAGACTTGCTCTCACACACACACACAGACTTGCTCACACACACACACACACAGACTTGCTCACACACACACACAGACTTGCCCACACACACACACACACACAGACTTGCTCACACACACAGACTTGCTCACACACACACACACAGACTTGCTCTCACACACACACACAGACTTGCTCACACACACACACACAGACTTGCTCACACACACACAGACTTGCCCACACACACACACACAGACTTGCTCTCACACACACACACAGACTTGCTCACACACACACACACAGACTTGCTCACACACACACAGACTTGCCCCCACACACACACACAGACTTGCTCACACACACACACAGACTTGCTCACACACACACACACAGACTTGCCCACACACACACACACAGACTTGCTCACACACACACACAGACTTGCTCACACACACACACAGACTTGCCCACACACAGACTTGCTCACACACACATACAGACTTGCTCACACTCACACACAGACTTGCTCTCACACACACAAACACACAGTCTTGCTCACACACACACACAGACTTGCCCAGACACACACACACAGACTTGCTCACACACACACACACAGACTTGCTCACACACACACACACAGACTTGCCCACACACACACACAGATTTGCCCACACACACACACACAGACTTGCTCACACACACACACAGACTTGCTCACACACACACACAGACTTGCTCACACACACACACAGACTTGCTCACACACACACACACACAGACTTGGTCACACACACACACACAGACTTGCCCACACACACACACACAGACTTGCTCACACACACACACACAGACTTGCTCAAACACACACACACAGACTTGCCCACACACACACAGACTTGCCCACACACACACACACAGACTTGCTCACACACACACACAGACTTGCTCACACACACACACAGACTTGCTCTCACACACACACACAGACTTGCTCACACACACACACACAGACTTGCCCACACACACACACAGACTTGCTCACACACACACACAGACTTGCTCACACACACACACACAGACTTGCTCACACACACACAGACTTGCTCACACACACACACACAGACTTGCTCTCACACACACACAGACTTGCTCACACACACACACAGACTTGCTCACACACACACACACAGACTTGCTCACACACACACAGACTTGCTCACACACACACACAGACTTGCTCACACACACACACAGACTTGCCCACTCACACACACAGACTTGCTCTCACACACACACAGACTTGCTCACACACACACACACAGACTTGCTCACACACACACAGACTTGCTCACACACACACACACAGACTTGCTCTCACACACACACACACACACAGACTTGCTCACACACACACACACAGACTTGCCCACACACACGCACAGACTTGCTCACACACACACACACAGACTTGCTCACAGACACACACACAGACTTGCTCACACACACACACAGACTTGCTCAGACACACACACAGACTTGCTCTCACACACACACACACAGACTTGCTCACACACACACACAGACTTGCTCACACACACACACACACAGACTTGCCCACACACACACAGACTTGCCCACACACACACACACAGACTTGCCCACACACACACACACACAGACTTGCTCACACACACACACAGACTTGCCCACACACACACACAGACTTGCTCTCACACACACACAGACTTGCTCACACACACACACACAGACTTGCTCACACATACACACACAGACTTGCTCTCACACACACACAGACTTGCTCACACACACACACACAGACTTGCCCACACACACACACACAGACTTGCTCACACACACACACAGACTTGCTCACACACACACACACAGACTTGCTCACACACACACACAGACTTGCTCACACACACACACACAGACTTGCTCACACACACACAGACTTGCTCACACACACACACAGACTCGCTCACACACACATACAGACTTGCTCCCACACACACAGACTTGCTCACACACACACACAGACTTGCTCACACACACACACAGACTTGCTCACACACACACACACAGACTTGCTCACACACACACACAGACTTGCTCACACACACACACAGACTTGCTCACACACACACAGACTTGCTCACACACACACACAGACTTGCTCACACACACACACAGACTTGCCCACACACACACACTGACTTGCTCTCACACACACACAGACTTGCTCACACACACACACACAGACTTGCTCACACACACACAGACTTGCTCACACACACACACACAGACTTGCTCTCACACACACACACACACACAGACTTGCTCACACACACACACACAGACTTGCCCACACACACACAGACTTGCCCACACACACGCACAGACTTGCTCACACACACACACAGACTTGCTCACACACACACACAGACTTGCTCTCACACACACACGCACACACAGACTTGCTCACACACACACACAGACTTGCTCACACACACACACAGACTTGCTCACACACACACACACAGACTTGCCCACACACACACAGACTTGCCCACACACACACACACAGACTTGCCCACACACACACACACAGACTTGCTCTCACACACACACACAGACTTGCTCACACACACACACAGACTTGCCCACACACACACACAGACTTGCTCTCACACACACACACACACACAGACTTGCTCACACACACACACACAGACTTGCTCACACACACACACACAGACTTGCTCACACACACACACAGACTTGCTCACACACACACACAGACTTGCTCACACACACACAGACTTGCTCACACACACACACAGACTTGATCACACACACACACAGACTTGCTCACACACACACACACAGACTTGCTCACACACACACACACAGACTTGCTCACACACACACACAGACTTGATCACACACACACACAGACTTGCTCACACACACACAGACTTGCTCACACACACACACACAGACTTGCTCACACACACACACACAGACTTGCTCACACACACACACAGACTTGCTCACACACACACACAGACTTGCTCACACACACAGACTTGCTCACACACACACAGACTTGCTCACACACACACAGACTTGCCCACACACACACACAGACTTGATCACACACACACACAGACTTGCTCACACACACACAGACTTGCTCTCACACACACACACAGACTTGCTCACACACACACACACAGACTTGCTCACACACACACACAGACTTGCTCTCACACACACACACAGACTTGCCCACACACACACACACACAGACTTGCACACACACACACAGACTTGCCCACCCACACACACAGACTTGCTCACACACACACACACAGACTTGCTCTCACACACACACACACAGACTTGCTCACACACACACACACAGACTTGCTCACACACACACACAGACTTGCTCACACACACACACACACAGACTTGCTCTCACACACACACACAGACTTGCTCACACACACACACACAGACTTGCTCACACACACACACAGACTTGCTCACACACACAGACTTGCTCTCACACACACACACACACACAGACTTGCTCACACACACACACACAGACTTGCTCACACACACACACACAGACTTGCCCACACACACACAGACTTGCCCACACACACACACACAGACTTGCCCACACACACACACACAGACTTGCTCACACACACACACAGACTTGCCCACACACACACACAGACTTGCTCACACACACACACAGACTTGCTCACACACACACAGACTTGCTCACACACACACAGACTTGCCCACACACACACACAGACTTGCCCACACACACACACAGACTTGCTCACACACACACACAGACTTGCTCACACACACACACAGACTTGCTCTCACACACACACACAGACTTGCCCACACACACACACAGACTTGCTCACACACACACACAGACTTGCTCTCACACACACACAGACATGCTCTCACACACACACACAGACTTGCTCACACACACACACAGACTTGCTCACACACACACACACAGACTTGCTCTCACACACACACAGACTTGCTCACACACACACACACAGACTTGCTCACACACACAGACTTGCTCACACACACACACACAGACTTGCTCACACACACACAGACTTGCTCACACACACACACAGACTTGCTCACACACACACACAGACTTGCCCACACACACACAGACTTGCTCTCACACACACACAGACTTGCTCACACACACACACACAGACTTGCTCACACACACACAGACTTGCTCACACACACACACACAGACTTGCTCTCACACACACACACACACACAGACTTGCTCACACACACACACACAGACTTGCCCACACACACACAGACTTGCCCACACACACGCACAGACTTGCTCACACACACACACACAGACTTGCTCACACACACACACAGACTTGCTCACACACACAGACTTGCTCTCACACACACACACACACACAGACTTGCTCACATACACACACACAGACTTGCTCACACACACACACACAGACTTGCCCACACACACACAGACTTGCCCACACACACACACACAGACTTGCCCACACACACACACAGACTTGCTCTCACACACACACACAGACTTGCTCACACACACACACAGACTTGCCCACACACACACACAGACTTGCTCACACACACACACAGACTTGCTCACACACACACACAGACTTGCTCACACACACACAGACTTGCTCACACACACACAGACTCGCCCACACACACACACAGACTTGCTCACACACACACAGACTTGCTCACACACACACACACAGACTTGCTCACACACACACACACACAGACTTGCTCACACACACACACAGACTTGCTCACACACACACACACAGACTTGCTCTCACACACACACACAGACTTGCCCACACACACACACACAGACTTGCACACACACAGACAGACTTGCCCACCCACACACACAGACTTGCTCACACACACACACACAGACTTGCTCTCACACACACACACAGACTTGCTCACACACACACACAGACTTGCTCACACACACACACAGACTTGCTCACACACACACACACAGACTTGCTCTCACACACACACACAGACTTGCTCACACACACACACACACAGACTTGCTCACACACACACACAGACTTGCCCACACACACACACACACACAGACTTGCTCACACACACAGACTTGCTCACACACACACACACAGACTTGCTCTCACACACACACACAGACTTGCTCACACACACACACACAGACTTGCTCACACACACACAGACTTGCCCACACACACACACACAGACTTGCTCTCACACACACACACAGACTTGCTCACACACACACACACAGACTTGCTCACACACACACAGACTTGCCCCCACACACACACACAGACTTGCTCACACACACACACAGACTTGCTCACACACACACACACAGACTTGCCCACACACACACACAGACTTGCTCACACACACACACAGACTTGCTCACACACACACACAGACTTGCCCACACACAGACTTGCTCACACACACATACAGACTTGCTCACACTCACACACAGACTTGCTCTCACACACACAAACACACAGTCTTGCTCACACACACACACAGACTTGCCCAGACACACACACACAGACTTGCTCACACACACACACACAGACTTGCTCACACACACACACACAGACTTGCCCACACACACACACAGATTTGCCCACACACACACACACAGACTTGCTCACACACACACACAGACTTGCTCACACACACACACAGACTTGCTCACACACACACACAGACTTGCTCACACACACACACACACAGACTTGGTCACACACACACACACAGACTTGCCCACACACACACACACAGACTTGCTCACACACACACACACAGACTTGCTCAAACACACACACACAGACTTGCCCACACACACACAGACTTGCCCACACACACACACACAGACTTGCTCACACACACACACAGACTTGCTCACACACACACACAGACTTGCTCTCACACACACACACAGACTTGCTCACACACACACACACAGACTTGCCCACACACACACACAGACTTGCTCACACACACACACAGACTTGCTCACACACACACACACAGACTTGCTCACACACACACAGACTTGCTCACACACACACACACAGACTTGCTCTCACACACACACAGACTTGCTCACACACACACACAGACTTGCTCACACACACACACACAGACTTGCTCACACACACACAGACTTGCTCACACACACACACAGACTTGCTCACACACACACACAGACTTGCCCACTCACACACACAGACTTGCTCTCACACACACACAGACTTGCTCACACACACACACACAGACTTGCTCACACACACACAGACTTGCTCACACACACACACACAGACTTGCTCTCACACACACACACACACACAGACTTGCTCACACACACACACACAGACTTGCCCACACACACGCACAGACTTGCTCACACACACACACACAGACTTGCTCACAGACACACACACAGACTTGCTCACACACACACACAGACTTGCTCAGACACACACACAGACTTGCTCTCACACACACACACACAGACTTGCTCACACACACACACAGACTTGCTCACACACACACACACACAGACTTGCCCACACACACACAGACTTGCCCACACACACACACACAGACTTGCCCACACACACACACACACAGACTTGCTCACACACACACACAGACTTGCCCACACACACACACAGACTTGCTCTCACACACACACAGACTTGCTCACACACACACACACAGACTTGCTCACACATACACATACAGACTTGCTCTCACACACACACAGACTTGCTCACACACACACACACAGACTTGCCCACACACACACACACAGACTTGCTCACACACACACACAGACTTGCTCACACACACACACACAGACTTGCTCACACACACACACAGACTTGCTCACACACACACACACAGACTTGCTCACACACACACAGACTTGCTCACACACACACACAGACTTGCTCACACACACATACAGACTTGCTCCCACACACACAGACTTGCTCACACACACACACAGACTTGCTCACACACACACACAGACTTGCTCACACACACACACACAGACTTGCTCACACACACACACAGACTTGCTCACACACACACACAGACTTGCTCACACACACACAGACTTGCTCACACACACACACAGACTTGCTCACACACACACACAGACTTGCCCACACACACACACTGACTTGCTCTCACACACACACAGACTTGCTCACACACACACACACAGACTTGCTCACACACACACAGACTTGCTCACACACACACACACAGACTTGCTCTCACACACACACACACACACAGACTTGCTCACACACACACACACAGACTTGCCCACACACACACAGACTTGCCCACACACACGCACAGACTTGCTCACACACACACAGACTTGCTCACACACACACACAGACTTGCTCACACACACACACAGACTTGCTCTCACACACACACGCACACACAGACTTGCTCACACACACACACAGACTTGCTCACACACACACACAGACTTGCTCACACACACACACACAGACTTGCCCACACACACACAGACTTGCCCACACACACACACACAGACTTGCCCACACACACACACACAGACTTGCTCTCACACACACACACAGACTTGCTCACACACACACACAGACTTGCCCACACACACACACAGACTTGCTCTCACACACACACACACACACAGACTTGCTCACACACACACACACAGACTTGCTCACACACACACACACAGACTTGCTCACACACACACACAGACTTGCTCACACACACACACAGACTTGCTCACACACACAGACTTGCTCACACACACACAGACTTGCTCACACACACACACAGACTTGATCACACACACACACAGACTTGCTCACACACACACACACAGACTTGCTCACACACACACACACAGACTTGCTCACACACACACACAGACTTGATCACACACACACACAGACTTGCTCACACACACACAGACTTGCTCACACACACACACACAGACTTGCTCACACACACACACACAGACTTGCTCACACACACACACAGACTTGCTCACACACACACACAGACTTGCTCACACACACAGACTTGCTCACACACACACAGACTTGCTCACACACACACAGACTTGCCCACACACACACACAGACTTGATCACACACACACACAGACTTGCTCACACACACACAGACTTGCTCTCACACACACACACAGACTTGCTCACACACACACACACAGACTTGCTCACACACACACACAGACTTGCTCTCACACACACACACAGACTTGCCCACACACACACACACACAGACTTGCACACACACACACAGACTTGCCCACCCACACACACAGACTTGCTCACACACACACACACAGACTTGCTCTCACACACACACACACAGACTTGCTCACACACACACACACAGACTTGCTCACACACACACACAGACTTGCTCACACACACACACACACACAGACTTGCTCTCACACACACACACAGACTTGCTCACACACACACACAGACTTGCTCACACACACAGACTTGCTCTCACACACACACACACACACAGACTTGCTCACACACACACACACAGACTTGCTCACACACACACACACAGACTTGCCCACACACACACAGACTTGCCCACACACACACACACAGACTTGCCCCCACACACACACACAGACTTGCTCACACACACACACAGACTTGCCCACACACACACACAGACTTGCTCACACACACACACACAGACTTGCTCACACACACACAGACTTGCTCACACACACACAGACTTGCCCACACACACACACAGACTTGCTCACACACACACACAGACTTGCTCACACACACAGACTTGCTCACACACACACACACAGACTTGCTCACACACACACACACAGACTTGCTCACACACACACACAGACTTGCTCACACACACACACACAGACTTGCTCTCACACACACACACAGACTTGCCCACACACACACACACAGACTTGCACACACACACACAGACTTGCCCACCCACACACACAGACTTGCTCACACACACACACACAGACTTGCTCTCACACACACACACAGACTTGCTCACACACACACACAGACTTGCTCACACACACACACAGACTTGCTCACACACACACACACAGACTTGCTCTCACACACACACACAGACTTGCTCACTCACACACACACACAGACTTGCTCACACACACACACAGACTTGCCCACACACACACACACAGACTTGCTCACACACACACACAGACTTGCTCACACACACACACACAGACTTGCTCTCACACACACACAGACTTGCTCACACACACACACACAGACTTGCTCACACACACACAGACTTGCCCACACACACACACACAGACTTGCTCTCACACACACACACAGACTTGCTCACACACACACACACAGACTTGCTCACACACACACAGACTTGCCCCCACACACACACACAGACTTGCTCACACACACACACAGACTTGCTCACACACACACACACAGACTTGCCCACACACACACACACAGACTTGCTCACACACACACACAGACTTGCTCACACACACACACAGACTTGCCCACACACAGACTTGCTCACACACACATACAGACTTGCTCACACACACACACAGACTTGCTCTCACACACACAAACACACAGTCTTGCTCACACACACACACAGACTTGCCCAGACACACACACACAGACTTGCTCACACACACACACACAGACTTGCTCACACACACACACACAGACTTGCCCACACACACACACAGATTTGCCCACACACACACACACAGACTTGCTCACACACACACACAGACTTGCTCACACACACACACAGACTTGCTCACACACACATACAGACTTGCTCACACACACACACAGACTTGCTCACACACACACACACACAGACTTGCTCACACACACACACACAGACTTGCCCACACACACACACACAGACTTGCTCACACACACACACACAGACTTGCTCAAACACACACACACAGACTTGCCGACACACACACAGACTTGCCCCCACACACACACACAGACTTGCTCACACACACACACAGACTTGCTCACACACACACACAGACTTGCTCTCACACACACACAGACTTGCTCACACACACACACACAGACTTGCCCACACACACAGACTTGCTCACACACACACACAGACTTGCTCACACACACACACAGACTTGCTCTCACACACACACAGACTTGCTCACACACACACACACAGACTTGCTCACACACACACACAGACTTGCTCACACACACACACAGACTTGCTCACACACACACAGACTTGCTCACACACACACACACAGACTTGCTCACACACACACAGACTTGCTCACACACACACACAGACTTGCTCACACACACACACAGACTTGCCCACTCACACACACAGACTTGCTCTCACACACACACAGACTTGCTCACACACACACACACAGACTTGCTCACACACACACAGACTTGCTCACACACACACACACAGACTTGCTCTCACACACACACACACACACAGACTTGCTCACACACACACACACAGACTTGCCCACACACACGCACAGACTTGCTCACACACACACACACAGACTTGCTCACAGACACACACACAGACTTGCTCACACACACACAGACTTGCTCAGACACACACACAGACTTGCTCTCACACACAAACACACAGACTTGCTCACACACACACACAGACTTGCTCACACACACACACACACAGACTTGCCCACACACACACAGACTTGCCCACACACACACACACAGACTTGCCCACACACACACACACACAGACTTGCTCACACACACACACAGACTTGCCCACACACACACACAGACTTGCTCTCACACACACACAGACTTGCTCACACACACACACACAGACTTGCTCACACATACACACACAGACTTGCTCTCACACACACACAGACTTGCTCACACACACACACACAGACTTGCCCACACACACACACACAGACTTGCTCACACACACACACAGACTTGCTCACACACACACACACAGACTTGCTCACACACACACACAGACTTGCTCACACACACACACACAGACTTGCTCACACACACACAGACTTGCTCACACACACACACAGACTTGCTCACACACACATACAGACTTGCTCCCACACACACAGACTTGCTCACACACACACACAGACTTGCTCACACACACACACAGACTTGCTCACACACACACACAGACTTGCTCACACACACACACAGACTTGCTCACACACACACACAGACTTGCCCACACACACACACAGACTTGCTCTCACACACATACAGACTTGCTCACACACACACACACAGACTTGCTCACACACACACAGACTTGCTCACACACACACACACAGACTTGCTCTCACACACACACACACACACAGACTTGCTCACACACACACACACAGACTTGCCCACACACACACAGACTTGCCCACACACACGCACAGACTTGCTCACACACACACACAGACTTGCTCACACACACACACAGACTTGCTCACACACACACACAGACTTGCTCTCACACACACACACACACACAGACTTGCTCACACACACACACAGACTTGCTCACACACACACACACAGACTTGCCCACACACACACAGACTTGCCCACACACACACACACAGACTTGCCCACACACACACACACAGACTTGCTCTCACACACACACACAGACTTGCTCACACACACACACAGACTTGCCCACACACACACACAGACTTGCTCTCACACACACACACACACACAGACTTGCTCACACACACACACACAGACTTGCTCACACACACACACACAGACTTGCTCACACACACACACAGACTTGCTCACACACACAGACTTGCTCACACACACACAGACTTGCTCACACACACACAGACTTGCTCACACACACACACAGACTTGATCACACACACACACAGACTTGCTCACACACACACACACAGACTTGCTCACACACACACACAGACTTGATCACACACACACACAGACTTGCTCACACACACACAGACTTGCTCACACACACACACACAGACTTGCTCACACACACACACAGACTTGCTCACACACACACACAGACTTGCTCACACACACAGACTTGCTCACACACACACAGACTTGCTCACACACACACAGACTTGCCCACACACACACACAGACTTGATCACACACACACACAGACTTGCTCACACACACACAGACTTGCTCTCACACACACACACAGACTTGCTCACACACACACACACAGACTTGCTCACACACACACACAGACTTGCTCTCACACACACACACAGACTTGCCCACACACACACACACACAGACTTGCACACACACACACAGACTTGCCCACCCACACACACAGACTTGCTCACACACACACACACAGACTTGCTCTCACACACACACACACAGACTTGCTCACACACACACACACAGACTTGCTCACACACACACACAGACTTGCTCACACACACACACACAGACTTGCTCTCACACACACACACAGACTTGCTCACACACACACACACAGACTTGCTCACACACACAGACTTGCTCACACACACACACAGACTTGCCCACACACACACACACAGACTTGCTCACACACACACACACAGACTTGCTCACACACACACACAGACTTGCTCACACACACACAGACTTGCCCACACACACACACAGACTTGCCCACACACACACAGAGACTTGCTCACACACACACACAGACTTGCCCACACACACACACAGACTTGCTCACACACACACACACACACAGACTTGCCCACACACACACACAGACTTGCTCACACACACACACAGACTTGCTCACACACACACACACAGACTTGCTCACACACACACACAGACTTGCTCACACACACACACAGACTTGCCCACACACACACACACAGACTTGCTCACACACACACACAGACCTGCCCCCACACACACACAGACTTGCCCACACACACACACAGACTTGCTCACACACACACAGACTTGCTCACACACACACAGACTTGCTCACACACACACACAGACTTGCTCACACACACACACAGACTTGCCCACACACACACACAGACTTGCTCTCACACACATACAGACTTGCTCACACACACACACACAGACTTGCTCACACACACACAGACTTGCTCACACACACACACACAGACTTGCTCTCACACACACACACACACACAGACTTGCTCACACACACACACACAGACTTGCCCACACACACACAGACTTGCCCACACACACGCACAGACTTGCTCACACACACACACAGACTTGCTCACACACACACACAGACTTGCTCACACACACACACAGACTTGCTCTCACACACACACACACACACAGACTTGCTCACACACACACACAGACTTGCTCACACACACACACACAGACTTGCCCACACACACACAGACTTGCCCACACACACACACACAGACTTGCCCACACACACACACACAGACTTGCTCTCACACACACACACAGACTTGCTCACACACACACACAGACTTGGCCACACACACACACAGACTTGCTCTCACACACACACACACACACAGACTTGCTCACACACACACACACAGACTTGCTCACACACACACACACAGACTTGCTCACACACACACACAGACTTGCTCACACACACAGACTTGCTCACACACACACAGACTTGCTCACACACACACAGACTTGCTCACACACACACACAGACTTGATCACACACACACACAGACTTGCTCACACACACACACACAGACTTGCTCACACACACACACAGACTTGATCACACACACACACAGACTTGCTCACACACACACAGACTTGCTCACACACACACACACAGACTTGCTCACACACACACACAGACTTGCTCACACACACACACAGACTTGCTCACACACACAGACTTGCTCACACACACACAGACTTGCTCACACACACACAGACTTGCCCACACACACACACAGACTTGATCACACACACACACAGACTTGCTCACACACACACAGACTTGCTCTCACACACACACACAGACTTGCTCACACACACACACACAGACTTGCTCACACACACACACAGACTTGCTCTCACACACACACACAGACTTGCCCACACACACACACACACAGACTTGCACACACACACACAGACTTGCCCACCCACACACACAGACTTGCTCACACACACACACACAGACTTGCTCTCACACACACACACACAGACTTGCTCACACACACACACACAGACTTGCTCACACACACACACAGACTTGCTCACACACACACACACAGACTTGCTCTCACACACACACACAGACTTGCTCACACACACACACACAGACTTGCTCACACACACAGACTTGCTCACACACACACACAGACTTGCCCACACACACACACACAGACTTGCTCACACACACACACACAGACTTGCTCACACACACACACAGACTTGCTCACACACACACAGACTTGCCCACACACACACACAGACTTGCCCACACACACACAGAGACTTGCTCACACACACACACAGACTTGCCCACACACACACACAGACTTGCTCACACACACACACACACACAGACTTGCCCACACACACACACAGACTTGCTCACACACACACACAGACTTGCTCACACACACACACACAGACTTGCTCACACACACACACAGACTTGCTCACACACACACACAGACTTGCCCACACACACACACACAGACTTGCTCACACACACACACAGACCTGCCCACACACACACACAGACTTGCCCACACACACACACAGACTTGCTCACACACACACAGACTTGCTCACACACACACACAGACTTGCTCACACACACACACACAGACTTGCTCACACACACACACAGACTTGCTCACACACACACACACAGACTTGCCCACACACACACACACAGACTTGCTCACACACACACACACAGACTTGCCCACACACACACACACAGACTTGCCCACACACACACACACAGACTTGCTCACACACACACACACAGACTTGCCCACACACACACACACAGACTTGCTCACACAGACACACAGACTTGCTCACACACACACACACACAGACTTGCCCACACACACACACACAGACTTGCTCACACACACACACACAGACTTGCTCACACACACACACAGACTTGCTCACACACACACACGCACAGACTTGCTCACACACACACACAGACTTGCTCACACACACACACACACAGACTTGCTCACACACACACACAGACTTGCTCACACACACACACACAGACTTGCCCACACACACACACAGACTTGCTCACACACACACACACACAGACTTGCCCACACACACACACACAGACTTGCTCACACACACACACACAGACTTGCCCACACACACACACACAGACTTGCTCACACACACACACACAGACTTGCCCACACACACACACACAGACTTGCCCACACACACACACACAGACTTGCTCACACACACACACACAGACTTGCTCACACACACACACAGACTTGCCCACACACACACACACAGACTTGCTCACACACACACACAGACTTGCTCTCACACACACACACACAGACTTCCTCACACACACACAGACTTGCCCACACACACACACACACAGACTTGCTCACACACACAGACTTGCCCACACACACACACACAGACTTGCTCACACACACACACACAGACTTGCACACACACACACACACAGACTTGCTCACACACACACACACAGACTTGCCCACACACACACACACAGACTTGCTCTCACACACACACACAGACTTGCCCACACACACACACAGACTTGCCCACACACACACACACAGACTTGCTCACACACACACACAGACTTGCTCACACACACAGACTTGCTCACACACACACACACAGACTTGCTCACACACACACACACAGACTTGCCCACACACACACAAACTTGCTCACACACACACACCCAGACTTGCTCACAGACACACAAACAGACTTGCTCACACACACACAGACTTGCTCACACACACACACACAGACTTGCTCACACACACACACAGACTTGCTCACACACACACACAGACTTGCCCACACACACAGACTTGCTCACACACACACACAGACTTGCCCACACACACACACACACAGACTTGCTCACACACACACAGACTTGCTCACACACACACACAGACTTGCTCACACACACACACACAGACTTGCCCACACACACACACACAGACTTGCTCACACACACACACAGACTTGCTCACACACACACACACACAGACTTGCTCACACACACCCAGACTTGCCCACACACACACACACACAGACTTGCTCACACACACAGACTTGCCCACACACACACACACAGACTTGCTCACACACACACACACAGACTTGCTCACACACACACACACAGACTTGCCCACACACACACACACAGACTTGCTCTCACACACACACACAGACTTGCCCACACACACACACAGACTTGCCCACACACACACACACAGACTTGCTCACACACACACACAGACTTGCTCACACACACAGACTTGCTCACACACACACACACAGACTTGCTCACACACACACACACAGACTTGCCCACACACACACACACAGACTTGCCCACACACACAGACTTGCTCACACACACACACAGGCTTGCCCACACACACACAGACTTGCTCACACACACACACCCAGACTTGCTCACAGACACACAAACAGACTTGCTCACACACACACACAGACTTGCTCACACACACACACACAGACTTGCTCACACACACACACACAGACTTGCTCACACACACACACAGACTTGCCCACACACACAGACTTGCTCACACACACACACAGACTTGCCCACACACACACACACACAGACTTGCTCACACACACACACATACTTGCTCACACACACACACAGACTTGCCCACACACACACACAGACTTGCTCACACACACACAGACTTGCCCACACACACACACACAGACTTGCCCACACACACACACACAGACTTGCTCACACACACACACACAGACTTGCTCACACACACACACACAGACTTGCCCACACACACACACACAGACTTGCTCACACACACACACACAGACTTGCTCACACACACACACAGACTTGCCCACACACACACACAGACTTGCTCACACACACACAGACTTGCTCACACACACACACAGACTTGCTCACACACACACAGACTTGCCCACACACACACAAACAGACTTGCCCACACACACACACACAGACTTGCTCACACACACACACACAGACTTGCCCACACACACACACACAGACTTGCTCACACACACACACACACAGACTTGCTCACACACACACACACACAGACTTGCTCACACACACACACACAGACTTGCCCACACACACACACACAGACTTGCTCACACACACACAGACTTGCTCACACACACACACACAGACTTGCTCACACACACACACACACAGACTTGCCCACACACACACACACAGACTTGCTCACACACACACACACACAGACTTGCTCACACACACACACACAGACTTGCTCACACACACAAACACACAGACTTGCTCACACACACACACAGACTTGCCCACACACACACACAGACTTGCCCACACACACACACAGACTTGCTCACACACACACAGACTTGCCCACACACACACACAGACTTGCCCACACACACACACAGACTTGCTCACACACACACAGACTTGCTCACACACACACACAGACTTGCCCACACACACACACACAGACTTGCTCACACACACACACACAGACTTGCTCACACACACACACAGACTTGCCCACACACACACACACAGACTTGCTCACACACACACACACAGACTTGCCCACACACACACACACACAGACTTGCCCACACACACACACACAGACTTGCTCACACACACACACAGACTTGCCCACACACACACAGACTTGATCACACACACACACAGACTTGCCCAAACACACACACACAGACTTGCTCACACACACACACACAGACTTGCACACACACACACACACAGACTTGCTCACACACACACACACACACAGACTTGCTCACACACAAACACACAGACTTGCCCACACACACACACACACACAGACTTGCTCACACACACACACACACAGACCTGCTCACACACACACACACAGACTTGCTCACACACACACACACACAGATTTGCTCACACACACACAGACTTGCCCACACACACACACAGACTTGCTCACACACACACACACAGACCTGCTCACACACACACACACAGACTTGCCCCCACACACACACACACACACACACAGACTTGCTCACACACACACAAACACAGACTTGCTCACACACACAGACTTGCCCACACACACACACAGACCTGCCCACACACACACACACAGACTTGCCCACACACACACACAGACTTGCCCACACACACACAGACTTGCTCACACACACACAGACTTGCTCACACACACACAGACTTGCCCACACACACACACACAGACTTGCTCACACACACACACACAGACTTGCTCACACACACACAGACTTGCCCACACACACACACAGACTTGCTCACACACACACACACAGACTTGCTCACACACACACACACAGACTTGCTCACACACAGACTTGCCCACACACACACACACAGACACTGCCCACACACACACACACAGACTTGCTCACACACACACACACACAGACTTGCCCACACACACACACACAGACCTGCTCACACACACACACACAGACTTGCTCACACACACACACACACAGACTTGCCCACACACACACACACAGACTTGCTCACACACACACACACAGACTTGCTCACACACACACACACAGACTTGCTCACACACACACACAGACTTGCACACACACACACACACACACAGACTTGCTCACACACACACACAGACTTGCTCACACACACACAGACTTGCACACACACACACACACACACAGACTTGCTCACACACACTGACTTGCACACACACACACACACACACAGACTTGCCCACACACACAGACACAGACTTGCCCACACACACACACAGAGACCTGCCCACACACACACACACAGACTTGCTCACACACACACACACAGACTTGCTCACACACACACACACAGGGTGAGGGTCACTCACTGTGTAACTGTACAGAGTCACTGTTTATTCAGGGTGAGGATCACTCACTGTGTAACTGTACACAGTCACTGTTTATTCAGGGTGAGGATCACTCACGGTGTAACTGTACAGAGTCACTGTTTATTCAGGGTGAGGATCACTCTCTGTGTAACTGTACAGAGTCACTGTTTATTCAGCAGGGTGAGGGTCACTCACTGTGTAACTGTACAGAGTCACTGTTTATTCAGGGTGAGGCTCAATCACTGTGTAACTGTACAGAGTCACTGTTTATTCAGTAGGGTGAGGGTCACTCACTGTGTAACTGTACAGAGTCACTGTTTATTCAGCAGGGTGAGGATCACTCACTCTGTAATTGTATAGAGTCAATCTTTATTCAGCAGGGTGAGGGTCACTCACTGTGAAACTGTACAGAGTCACTGTTTATTCAGCAGGGTGATGGTCACTCACTGTCACTGTACAGAGTCACTGTTTATTCAGGGTGAGGATCACTCACTGTGTATCTGTACAGAGTTACTGTTTATTCAGCAAGGTGATGATCACTCACTGTGTAACTGTAGAGAGTAACTGTTTATTCAGCAGGGTGAGGATCACTCACTGTGTAACTGTGCAGAGTCACTGTTTATTTAGCAGGGTGAGGATCACTCACTGTGTAACTGTACAGAGTCACTGTTTATTCAGCAGAGTGAGGATCACTCACTGTGTAACTGTACAGAGTCACTGTTTATTCAGGGTGAGGATCACTCACTGCGTAACTGTACAGAGTCACTGATTATTCAGGGTGAGGATCACTCACTGTGTAACTGTACAGAGTCACTGTTTATTCAGGGTGAGGATCACTCACTGTGTAACTGTACAGAGTCACTGTTTATTCAGCAGGGTGATGGTCACTCACTGTGTCACTGTACAGAGTAACTGTTTATTCAGCAGGGTGAGGATCACTCACTGTGTAACTGTACAGAGTCACTGTTTATTCAGCAGGGTGAGGATCACTCACTGTGTAACTGTACAGAGTCACTGTTTATTCAGGGTGAGGATCACTCACTGTGTAACTGTCCAGAGTGACTGTTTATTCAGGGTGAGGATCACTCACTGTGTAACTGTCCAGAGTGACTGTTTATTCATCAGGGTGAGGATCACTCACTGTGTAACTGTACAGTCACTGTTTATTCAGGGTGAGGATCTCTCACTGTGTAACTGTACAGAGACACTGTTTATTCAGGGTGAGGATCACTCACTGTGTAACTGTACAGAGTCACTGTTTATTCAGCAGGGTGAGCATCACTCACTGTGTAACTGTATAGAGTCACTGTTTATTCCGGGTGAGGATCACTCACTGTGTAACTGTACTGAGTCACTGTTTATTCAGGGTGAGGGTCACTCTCTGTGTAACTGTACAGAGTCACTGTTTATTCAGCAGGGTGAGGATCACTCACTGTGTAACTGTACAGAGTCACTGTTTAATCAGGAAGAGGATCACTCACTTTGTAACTGTACAGAGTCACTGTTTATTCAGGGTGAGGGTCACTCTCTGTGTAACTGTACAGAGTCACTGTTTATTCAGGGTGAGGATCACTCACAGTGTAACTGTACAGAGTCACTGTTTATTCAGGGTGCGGATCACTCACTGTGTAACTGTACAGAGTCACTGTTTATTCAGGATGAGGGTCACTCTCTGTGTAACTGTACAGAGTCACTGTTTATTCAGCAGGGTGAGGGTCACTCACTGTGTAACTGTACAGAGTCACTGTTTATTCAGGGTGAGGCTCACTCACTGTGTAACTGTACAGAGTCACTGTTTATTCAGTAGGGTGAGGGTCACTCACTGTGTAACTGTACAGAGTCACTGTTTATTCAGCAGGGTGAGGATCACTCACTCTGTAATTGTATAGAGTCACTGTTTATTCAGCAGGGTGATGGTCACTCACTGTCACTGTACAGAGTCACTGTTTATTCAGGGTGAGGATCACTCACTGTGTATCTGTACAGAGTTACTGTTTATTCAGCAAGGTGAGGATCACTCACTGTGTAACTGTAGAGAGTAACTGTTTATTCAGCAGGGTGAGGATCACTCACTGTGTAACTGTGCAGAGTCACTGTTTATTTAGCAGGGTGAGGATCACTCACTGTGTAACTGTACAGAGTCACTGATTATTCAGCAGGGTGAGGATCACTCACTGTGTAACTGTACAGAGTCACTGTTTATTCAGGGTGAGGGTCACTCACTGTGTATGTGTACAGAGTGACTGTTTATTCAGCAGGGTGAGGATCACTCACTGTGTAACTGTACAGAGTCACTGTTTATTCAGGGTGAGGATCACTCACTGTGTAACTGTACAGAGACACTGTTTATTCAGGGAGAGGATCACTCACTGTGTAACTGTACAGAGTCACTGTTTATTCAGCAGGGTGAGCATCACTCACTGTGTAACTGTACAGAGTGACTGTTTATTCAGGGTGAGGATCACTCACTGTGTAACTGTACAGAGTCACTATTTATTCAGGGTGATGATCACTCACTGTGTAACTGTACTGAGTCACTGTTTATTCAGGGTGAGGGTCACTCTCTGTGTAACTGTACAGAGTCACTGTTTATTCAGCAGGGTGAGGATCACTCACTGTGTAACTGTACAGAGTCACTGTTTATTCAGGGTGAGGATCACTCACTGTGTAACTGTACAGAGTCACTGTTTATTCAGCAGGGTGAGGATCACTCACTGTGTAACTGTACAGAGTCACTGTTTATTCAGGGTGAGGAGCACTCACTGTGTAACTGTACAGAGTCACTGTTTAATCAGGGTGAGGATCCCTCACTGTGTAACTGTACAGAGTCACTGTTTATTTAGCAGGGTGAGGGTCACTCACTGTGTAACTGTACAGAGTCAGTGTTTATTCAGGGTGAGGAACACTCACTGTGTAACTGTACAGAGTCACTGTTTATTCAGGGTGAGGATAACTCACTGTGTAACTGTACAGAGTCACTGTTTATTCAGGGTGAGGATCACTCACTGTGTAACTGTACAGACTCACTGTTTATTCAGGGTGAGGATCACTCACTGTGTAACTGTACAGAGTCACTGTTTATTCAGGGTGAGGGTCACTCACTGTGTAACTGTACAGAGTCACTGTTTATTCAGCAGGGTGAGGGGCACTCACTGTGTAACTGTACAGAGTCACTGTTTATTCAGGGTGAGGATCACTCACTGTGTAACTGTACAGCGTCACTGTTTTTTCAGGGTGAGGATCACTCACTGTGTAACTGTACAGAGTCACTGTTTATTCAGTGTGAGGATCACTCACTGTGTAACTGTACAGAGTCACTGTTTATTCAGGGTGAGGATCACTCACTGTGTAACTGTACATAGTCACTGTTTATTCAGCAGGGTGAGGGGCACTCACTGTGTAACTTTACAGAGTCACTGTTTATGCAGGGTGAGGATCACTCACTGTGTAACTGTACATAGTCACTGTTTATTCAGCAGGGTGAGGATCACTCACTGTGTAACTGTACAGAGTCACTGTTTATTCAGGGTGAGGATCACTCACTGTGTAACTGTACAGAGTCACTGTTTATTCAGCAGGGTGAGGATCACTCACTGTGTAACTGTACAGTGTCACTGTTTATTCAGGGTGATGATCACTCACTGTGTAACTTTCCATAGTCACTGTTTATTCAGCAGGGTGAGGTGCACTCACTGTGTAACTGTACAGAGTCACTGTTTATTCAGGGTGAGGATCACTCACTGTGTAACTATACAGAGTCACTGTTTATTCAGCAGGGTGAGGATCACTCATTGTGCAACTGTATAGAGTCACTGTTTATTCAGGGTGAGGATCACTCACTGTGTATCTGTACAGAGTCACTGATTATTCAGCAGGGTGAGGATCACTCACTGTGTAACTGTACATAATCACTGTTTATTCAGCAGGGTGAGGATCACTCACTGTGTAACTGTACAGAGTTACTGTTTATTCAGGGAGAGGATCACATACTGTGTAACTGTACAGAGTAACTGTTTATTCAGCACGGTGAGGATCACTCACTGTGTAACTGTACAGAGTCACTGTTTATTCAGCAGGGTGATGGTCACTCACTGTGTAACTGTACAGAGTCACTGTTTATTCAGGGTGAGGATCGCTCACTGTCTAACTGTACAGAGTCACTGTTGATTCAGGGTGAGGATCACTCACTGTGTAACTGTACAGAGTCACTGTTTATTCAGCAGGGTGAGGATCACTCACTGTGTAACTGTACAGAGTCACTGTTTATTCAGCAGGGTGATGGTCACTCACTGTGTAACTGTACAGAGTCACTGCTTATTCAGGTTGAGGATCACTCACTGTGTAACTGTACAGAGTCACTGTTTATTCAGCAGGGTGATGGTCACTCACTGTGTAACTGTACAGAGTCACTGCTTATTCAGGGTGAGGATCACTCACTGTGTAACTGTACAGAGTCACTGTTTATTCAGCAGGGTGAGGATCACTCACTGTGTAACTAGAGAATCATTCTTTATTCTGCAGGGTGAGGATCACTCACTGTTTAACTGTACAGAGTCACTGTTTATTCAGCAGGGTGATGGTCACTCACTGTGTAACTGTACAGAGTCACTGTTTATTCAGGGTGAGGATCACTCACTGTGTAACTGTACAGAGTCACTGTTTATTCAGCAGGGTGAGGATCACTCACTCTGTAACTAGAGAATCATTCTTTATTCTGCAGGGTGAGGGTCACTCACTGTGTAACTGTACAGAGTCACTGTTTATTCAGCAGAGTGAGGATCACTCACTGTGTAACTGTACAGAGTCACTGTTTATTCAGGGTGAGGATCACTCACTGTGTAACTGTACAGAGTCACTGTTTATTCAGGGTGAGGGTCACTGACTGTGTAACTGTACAGAGTCACTGTTTATTCAGGGTGAGGATCACTCACTGTGTAACTGTACAGAGTCACTGTTTATTCAGGGTGATGATCACTCACTGTGTAACTGTAAAGAGTCACTGTTTATTCAGGGTGAGGATCACTCACAGTGTAACTGTACAGAGTCACTGTTTATTCAGGGTGAGGATCACTCACTGTGTAACTGTACAGAGTCACTGTTTATTCAGGGTTAGGATCACTCACTGTGTAACTGTACAGAGTCACTGTTTATTCAGCAGGGTGAGGATCACTCACTGTGTAACTGTACAGAGTCACTGTTTATTCAGGGTGAGGATCACTCACTGTGTAACTGTACAGAGTCACTGTTTATTCTGGATGAGCATCACTCACTGTGTAACTGTCCAGAGTCACTGTTTATTCAGGGTGAGGATCACTCACTGTGTAACTGTCCAGAGTGACTGTTTATTCAGCGTGAGGGTAACTCACTGTGTAACTGTACAGAGTCACTGTTTATTCAGCAGGGTGAGGGTCACTCACTGTGTAACTGTACAGAGTCACTGTTTATTCAGCAGGGTGAGGATCACTCACTGTGTAACTGTACAGAGTCAATCTTTATTCAGCAGGATGAGGGTCACTCACTGTGTAACTGTACCGAGTCACTGTTTATTCAGGGTGGGGATCACTCACTGTGTAACTGTACAGAGTCAGTTTATTCAGCAGGGTGAGGATCACTCACTGTGTAACTGTATAGAGTCAATGTTTATTCAGGGTGAGGATCACTCACTGTGTAACTGTACAGAGTCACTGTTTATTCAGCAGGGTGAGGGTCACTCACTGTGTAACTGTACAGAGTCACTGTTTATTCAGGGTGAGGATCACTCACTGTGTAACTGTACAGAGTCACTGTTTATTCTGGGTGAGGGTCACTCACTGTGTCACTGTACAGAGTCACTGTTTATTCTGGGTTAGGATCACTCACTGTGTAACTGTACAGAGTCACTGTTTATTCAGCAGGGTGAGGGTCACTCACTGTGTAACTGTACAGAGTCACTGTTTATTCAGCAGGGTGAGGATCACTCACTGTGTAACTGTACAGAGTCACTGTTTATTCAGCAGGGTGAGGATCACTCACTGTTTAACTAGAGAATCATTCTTTATTCTGCAGGGTGAGTGTCACTCACTGTGTAACTGTACAGTGTCACTGTTTATTCAGCAGGGTGATGGTCACTCACTGTGTAACTGTACAGAGTCACTGTTTATTCAGGGTGAGGATCACTCACTGTGTAACTGTACAGAGTCACTGTTTATTCAGCAGGGTGAGGATCACTCACTGTGTAACTAGAGAATCATTCTTTATTCTGCAGGGTGAGTGTCACTCACTGTGTAACTGTACAGAGTCACTGTTTATTCAGCAGGGTGAGGATCACTCACTGTGTAACTGTACAGAGTCACTGTTTATTCAGGGTGAGGATCACTCACTGTGTAACTGTACAGAGTCACTGTTTATTCAGCAGGGTGAGGATCACTCACTATGTAACTGTACAGAGTCACTGTTTATTCAGCAGGGTGAGGATCACTCACTGTGTAACTGTACAGAGTCACTGTTTATTCAGGGTGAGGATCACTCACTGTGTAACTGTACAGAGTCACTGTTTATTCAGCAGGGTGAGGATCACTCACTGTGTAACTGTACAGAGTCACTGTTTATTCAGCAGGGTGAGGATCACTCACTGTGTAACTAGAGAATCATTCTTTATTCTGCAGGGTGAGGGTCACTCACAGTGTAACTGTACAGAGTCACTGTTTATTCAGGGTGAGGATCACTCACTGTGTAACTGTACAGAGTCACTGTTTATTCAGGGTTAGGATCACTCACTGTGTAACTGTACAGAGTCACTGTTTATTCAGCAGGGTGAGGATCACTCACTGTGTAACTGTACAGAGTCATTGTTTATTCAGGGTGAGGATCACTCACTGTGTAACTGTACAGAGTCACTGTTTATTCAGGATGAGCATCACTCACTGTGTAACTGTCCAGAGTCACTGTTTATTCAGGGTGAGGATCACTCACTGTGTAACTGTCCAGAGTGACTGTTTATTCAGCGTGAGGGTAACTCACTGTGTAACTGTACAGAGTCACTGTTTATTCAGCAGGGTGAGGGTCACTCACTGTGTAACGGTACAGAGTCACTGTTTATTCAGCAGGGTGAGGATCACTCACTGTGTAACTGTACAGAGTCAATCTTTATTCAGCAGGATGAGGGTCACTCACTGTGTAACTGTACCGAGTCACTGTTTATTCAGGGTGGGGATCACTCACTGTGTAACTGTACAGAGTCAGTTTATTCAGCAGGGTGAGGATCACTCACTGTGTAACTGTATAGAGTCACTGTTTATTCAGGGTGAGGATCACTCACTGTGTAACTGTACAGAGTCACTGTTTATTCAGCAGGGTGAGGGTCACTCACTGTGTAACTGTACAGAGTCACTGTTTATTCAGGGTGAGGATCACTCACTGTGTAACTGTACAGAGTCACTGTTTATTCAGGGTGAGGGTCACTCACTGTGTCACTGTACAGAGTCACTGTTTATTCAGGGTTAGGATCACTCACTGTGTAACTGTACAGAGTCACTGTTTATTCAGCAGCGTGAGGATCACTCACTGTGTAACTGTACAGAGTCACTGTTTATTCAGCAGGGTGAGGATCACTCACTGTGTAACTAGAGAATCATTCTTTATTCTGCAGGGTGAGTGTCACTCACTGTGTAACTGTACAGTGTCACTGTTTATTCAGCAGGGTGATGGTCACTCACTGTGTAACTGTACAGAGTCACTGTTTATTCAGGGTGAGGATCACTCACTGTGTAACTGTACAGAGTCACTGTTTATTCAGCAGGGTGAGGATCACTCACTGTGTAACTAGAGAATCATTCTTTATTCTGCAGGGTGAGTGTCACTCACTGTGTAACTGTACAGAGTCACTGTTTATTCAGCAGGGTGAGGATCACTCACTGTGTAACTGTACAGAGTCACTGTTTATTCAGGGTGATGATCACTCACTGTGTAACTGTACAGAGTCACTGTTTATTCAGCAGGGTGAGGATCACTCACTGTGTAACTAGAGATTCATTCTTTATTCTGCAGGGTGAGGGTCACTCACTGTGTAACTGTACAGAGTCACTGTTTATTCAGCAGAGTGAGGATCACTCACTGTGTAACTGTACAGAGTCACTGTTTATTCAGGGTGAGGATCACTCACTGTGTAACTGTACAGAGTCACTGTTTATTCAGGGTGAGGGTCACTGACTGTGTAACTGTACAGAGTCACTGTTTATTCAGGGTGAGGATCACTCACTGTGTAACTGTACAGAGTCACTGTTTATTCAGGGTGATGATCACTCACTGTGTAACTGTAAAGAGTCACTGTTTATTCAGGGTGAGGATCACTCACAGTGTAACTGTACAGAGTCACTGTTTATTCAGGGTGAGGATCACTCACTGTGTAACTGTACAGAGTCACTGTTTATTCAGGGTTAGGATCACTCACTGTGTAACTGTACAGAGTCACTGTTTATTCAGCAGGGTGAGGATCACTCACTGTGTAACTGTACAGAGTCACTGTTTATTCAGGGTGAGGATCACTCACTGTGTAACTGTACAGAGTCACTGTTTATTCTGGATGAGTATCACTCACTGTGTAACTGTCCAGAGTCACTGTTTATTCAGGGTGAGGATCACTCACTGTGTAACTGTCCAGAGTGACTGTTTATTCAGCGTGAGGGTAACTCACTGTGTAACTGTACAGAGTCACTGTTTATTCAGCAGGGTGAGGGTCACTCACTGTGTAACTGTACAGAGTCACTGTTTATTCAGCAGGGTGAGGATCACTCACTGTGTAACTGTACAGAGTCAATCTTTATTCAGCAGGATGAGGGTCACTCACTGTGTAACTGTACCGAGTCACTGTTTATTCAGGGTGGGGATCACTCACTGTGTAACTGTACAGAGTCAGTTTATTCAGCAGGGTGAGGATCACTCACTGTGTAACTGTATAGAGTCACTGTTTATTCAGGGTGAGGATCACTCACTGTGTAACTGTACAGAGTCACTGTTTATTCAGCAGGGTGAGGGTCACTCACTGTGTAACTGTACAGAGTCACTGTTTATTCAGGTTGAGGATCACTCACTGTGTAACTGTACAGAGTCACTGTTTATTCAGGGTGAGGGTCACTCACTGTGTCACTGTACAGAGTCACTGTTTATTCAGGGTTAGGATCACTCACTGTGTAACTGTACAGAGTCACTGTTTATTCAGCAGGGTGAGGGTCACTCACTGTGTAACTGTACAGAGTCACTGTTTATTCAGCAGGGTGAGGATCACTCACTGTGTAACTGTACAGAGTCACTGTTTATTCAGCAGGGTGAGGATCACTCACTGTTTAACTAGAGAATCATTCTTTATTCTGCAGGGTGAGTGTCACTCACTGTGTAACTGTACAGTGTCACTGTTTATTCAGCAGGGTGATGGTCACTCACTGTGTAACTGTACAGAGTCACTGTTTATTCAGGGTGAGGATCACTCACTGTGTAACTGTACAGAGTCACTGTTTATTCAGCAGGGTGAGGATCACTCACTGTGTAACTAGAGAATCATTCTTTATTCTGCAGGGTGAGTGTCACTCACTGTGTAACTGTACAGAGTCACTGTTTATTCAGCAGGGTGAGGATCACTCACTGTGTAACTGTACAGAGTCACTGTTTATTCAGGGTGAGGATCACTCACTGTGTAACTGTACAGAGTCACTGTTTATTCAGCAGGGTGAGGATCACTCACTATGTAACTGTACAGAGTCACTGTTTATTCAGCAGGGTGAGGATCACTCACTGTGTAACTGTACAGAGTCACTGTTTATTCAGGGTGAGGATCACTCACTGTGTAACTGTACAGAGTCACTGTTTATTCAGCAGGGTGAGGATCACTCACTGTGTAACTGTACAGAGTCACTGTTTATTCAGCAGGGTGAGGATCACTCACTGTGTAACTAGAGAATCATTCTTTATTCTGCAGGGTGAGGGTCACTCACAGTGTAACTGTACAGAGTCACTGTTTATTCAGGGTGAGGATCACTCACTGTGTAACTGTACAGAGTCACTGTTTATTCAGGGTTAGGATCACTCACTGTGTAACTGTACAGAGTCACTGTTTATTCAGCAGGGTGAGGATCACTCACTGTGTAACTGTACAGAGTCATTGTTTATTCAGGGTGAGGATCACTCACTGTGTAACTGTACAGAGTCACTGTTTATTCAGGATGAGCATCACTCACTGTGTAACTGTCCAGAGTCACTGTTTATTCAGGGTGAGGATCACTCACTGTGTAACTGTCCAGAGTGACTGTTTATTCAGCGTGAGGGTAACTCACTGTGTAACTGTACAGAGTCACTGTTTATTCAGCAGGGTGAGGGTCACTCACTGTGTAACGGTACAGAGTCACTGTTTATTCAGCAGGGTGAGGATCACTCACTGTGTAACTGTACAGAGTCAATCTTTATTCAGCAGGATGAGGGTCACTCACTGTGTAACTGTACCGAGTCACTGTTTATTCAGGGTGGGGATCACTCACTGTGTAACTGTACAGAGTCAGTTTATTCAGCAGGGTGAGGATCACTCACTGTGTAACTGTATAGAGTCACTGTTTATTCAGGGTGAGGATCACTCACTGTGTAACTGTACAGAGTCACTGTTTATTCAGCAGGGTGAGGGTCACTCACTGTGTAACTGTACAGAGTCACTGTTTATTCAGGGTGAGGATCACTCACTGTGTAACTGTACAGAGTCACTGTTTATTCAGGGTGAGGGTCACTCACTGTGTCACTGTACAGAGTCACTGTTTATTCAGGGTTAGGATCACTCACTGTGTAACTGTACAGAGTCACTGTTTATTCAGCAGCGTGAGGATCACTCACTGTGTAACTGTACAGAGTCACTGTTTATTCAGCAGGGTGAGGATCACTCACTGTGTAACTAGAGAATCATTCTTTATTCTGCAGGGTGAGTGTCACTCACTGTGTAACTGTACAGTGTCACTGTTTATTCAGCAGGGTGATGGTCACTCACTGTGTAACTGTACAGAGTCACTGTTTATTCAGGGTGAGGATCACTCACTGTGTAACTGTACAGAGTCACTGTTTATTCAGCAGGGTGAGGATCACTCACTGTGTAACTAGAGAATCATTCTTTATTCTGCAGGGTGAGTGTCACTCACTGTGTAACTGTACAGAGTCACTGTTTATTCAGCAGGGTGAGGATCACTCACTGTGTAACTGTACAGAGTCACTGTTTATTCAGGGTGAGGATCACTCACTGTGTAACTGTACAGAGTCACTGTTTATTCAGCAGGGTGAGGATCACTCACTATGTAACTGTACAGAGTCACTGTTTATTCAGCAGGGTGAGGATCACTCACTGTGTAACTGTACAGAGTCACTGTTTATTCAGGGTGAGGATCACTCACTGTGTAACTGTACAGAGTCACTGTTTATTCAGCAGGGTGAGGATCACTCACTGTGTAACTGTACAGAGTCACTGTTTATTCAGCAGGGTGAGGATCACTCACTGTGTAACTAGAGAATCATTCTTTATTCTGCAGGGTGAGGGTCACTCACTGTGTAACTGTACAGAGTCACTGTATATTCAGCAGGGTGAGGATCACTCAATGTGTAACTGTACAGAGTCACTGTTTATTCAGGGTGAGGATCACTTACTGTGTAACTGTACAGAGTCACTGTTTATTCAGCAGGGTGAGGATCACTCACTGTGTAACTAGAGAATCATTCTTTATTCTGCAGGGTGAGGGTCACTCACTGTGTAACTGTACAGAGTCACTGTATATTCAGCAGGGTGAGGATCACTCAATGTGTAACTGTACAGAGTCACTGTTTATTCAGGGTGAGGATCACTTACTGTGTAACTGTACAGAGTCACTGTTTATTCAGGGTGAGGATCACTCACTGTGTAACTGTACAGAGTCACTGTTTATTCAGCAGGGTGAGGATCACTCACTGTGTAACTGTACAGAGTCACTGTTTATTCAGCGTGAGGATCACTCACTGTGTAACTGTACAGAGTCACTGTTTATTCAGCAGGGTGAGGATCACTCACTGTTTAACTGTACAGAGTCACTGTTTATTCAGGGTTAGGATCACTCACTGTATAACTGTACAGAGTCACTGTTTATTCAGCAGGGTGAGGATCACTCACTGTGTAACTGTACAGAGTCACTGTTTATTCAGCAGGGTGAGGATCACTCACTGTGTAACTGTACAGAGTCACTGTTTATTCAGCAGGGTGAGGATCACTCACTGTGTAACTGTACAGAGTCACTGTTTATTCAGGGTGAGGATCACTCACTGTGTAACTGTACAGAGTCACTGTTTATTCAGCAGGGTGAGGGTCACTCACTGTGTAACTGTACAGAGTCACTGTTTATTCAGGGTGAGGATCACTCACTGTGTAACTGTACAGAGTCACTGTTTATTCAGGGTGAGGATCACTCAATGTGTAACTGTACAGAGTCACTGTTTATTCAGCAGGGTGAGGATCACTCACTGTGTAACTGTACAGAGTCACTGTTTATTCAGGGAGAGGATCACTCACTGTGTAACTGTACAGAGTCACTGTTTATTCAGCAGGGTGAGGATCATTCACTGTGTAACTGTACAGAGTCACTGTTTATTCAGCAGTGTGAGGATCACTCACTCTGTAACTGTACAGAGTCACTGTTTATTCAGCAGGGTGAGGATCACTCACTGTGTAACTGTACAGAGTCACTGTTTATTCAGGGTGAGGATCACTCACTGTGTAACTGTACAGAGTCACTGTTTATTCAGCAGGGTGAGGATCACTCACTGTGTAACTGTACAGAGTCACTGTTTATTCAGGGTGAGGATCACTCACTGTGTAACTGTACAGAGTCACTGTTTATTCAGCAGGGTGAGGATCACTCACTGTGTAACTGTACAGAGTCACTGTTTATTCAGGGTGAGGATCGCTCAATGTGTAACTGTACAGAGTCACTGTTTATTCAGCAGGGTGAGGATCACTCACTGTGTAACTGTACAGAGTCACTGTTTATTCAGGGTGAGGATCACTCACTGTGTAACTGTACAGAGTCACTGTTTATTCAGCAGGGTGAGGATCACTCACTGTGTAACTGTACAGAGTCACTGTTTATTCAGGGTGAGGATCACTCACTGTGTAACTGTACAGAGTCACTGTTTATTCAGGGTGAGGATCACTCACTGTGTAACTGTACAGAGTCACTGTTTATTCAGCAGGGTGAGGATCACTCACTGTGTAACTGTACAGAGTCACTGTTTATTCAGCAGGGTGAGGATCACTCACTGTGTAACTAGAGAATCATTCTTTATTCTGCAGGGTGAGGGTCACTCACTGTGTAACTGTACAGAGTCACTGTATATTCAGCAGGGTGAGGATCACTCAATGTGTAACTGTACAGAGTCACTGTTTATTCAGTAGGGTGAGGGTCACTCACTGTGTGACTGTACAGAGTCACTGTTTATTCAGGGTGAGGATCACTCACTGTGTAACTGTGCAGAGTCACTGTTTATTCAGGGTGAGGATCACTCACTGTATAACTGTACAGAGTCACTGTTTATTCAGCAGGGTGAGGATCACTCAATGTGTAACTGTACAGAATCACTGTTTATTCAGGGTGAGGATCACTCACTGTGTAACTGTTCAGAGTCACTGTTTATTCAGGGTGAGGATCACTCACTGTGTAACTGTACAGAGTCACTGTTTATTCAGCAGGGTGAGGATCACTCACTGTGTAACTGTACAGAGTCACTGTTTATTCAGCAGGGTGAGGATCACTCACTGTGTAACTGTACAGAGTCACTGTTTATTCAGGGTGAGGATCACTCACTGTGTAACTGTACAGAGTCACTGTTTATTCAGCAGGTTGAGGATCACTCACTGTGTAACTGTACAGAGTCACTGTTTATTCAGGGTGAGGATCACTCACTGTATAACTGTACAGAGTCACTGTTTATTCAGCAGTGTGAGGATCACTCACTCTGTAACTGTACAGAGTCACTGTTTATTCAGCAGTGTGAGGATCACTCACTCTGTAACTATACAGAGTCACTGTTTATTCAGCAGGGTGAGGATCACTCACTGTGTAACTGTACAGAGTCACTGTTTATTCAGGGTGAGGATCACTCACTGTATAACTGTACAGAGTCACTGTTTATTCAGGGTGAGGGTCACTCACTGTGTAACTGTACAGAGTCACTGTTTATTCAGCAGGGTGAGGATCACTCACTGTGTAACTGTACAGAGTCACTGTTTATTCAGGGTGAGGATCACTCACTGTATAACTGTACAGAGTCACTGTTTATTCAGGGTGAGGATCACTCACTGTGTAACTGTACAGAGTCACTGTTTATTCAGCAGGGTGAGGATCACTCATTGTGTAACTGTACAGAGTCACTGTTTATTCAGGGTGAGGATCACTCACTGTGTAACTGTACAGAGTCACTATTTATTCAGCACGGTGAGGATCACTCACTGTGTAACTGTACAGAGTCACTGTTTATTCAGGGTGAGGATCACTCACTGTGTAACTGTACAGAGTCACTGTTTATTCAGGGTGAGGATCACTCACTGTGTAACTGTACAGAGTCACTGTTTATTCAGCAGGGTGAGGATCACTCACTGTGTAACTGTACCGAGTCACTGTTTATTCAGGGTGAGGATCACTCACTGTGTAACTGTACAGAGACACTGTTTATTCAGGGTAAGGATCACTCACTGTGTAACTGTACAGAGTCACTGTTTATTCAGGGTGAGGATCACTCACTGTGTAACTGTTCAGAGTCACTGTTTATTCAGGGTGAGGATCACTCACTGTGTAACTGTACAGAGTCACTGTTTATTCAGCAGGGTGAGGATCACTCACTGTGTAACTGTACCGAGTCACTGTTTATTCAGGGTGAGGGTCACTCACTGTGTAACTGTACAGAGTCACTGTTTATTCAGCAGGGTGAGGGTCACTCACTGTGTAACTGTACAGAGTCACTGTTTATTCAGCAGGGTGAGGATCTCTCACTGTGGAACTGTACAGAGTCAATCTTTATTCAGCAGGGTGAGGGTCACTCACTGTGTAACTGTACCGAGTCACTGTTTATTCAGGGTGGGGATCACTCACTGTGTAACTGTACAGAGTCACTGTTTATTCAGCAGGGTGAGGATCACTCACTGTGTAACTGTATAGAGTCACTGTTTATTCAGGGTGAGGATCACTCACTGTGTAACTGTACAGAGTCACTGTTTATTCAGCAGGGAGAGGGTCACTCACTGTGTAACTGTACAGAGTCACTGTTTATTCAGGGTGAGGATCACTCACTGTGTAACTGTACAGAGTCACTGTTTATTCAGGGTGAGGGTCAGTCACTGTGTAACTGTACAGAGTCACTGTTTATTCAGGGTGAGGATCACTCACTGTGTAACTGTACAGAGTCACTGTTTATTCAGCAGGGAGAGGGTCACTCACTGTGTAACTGTACAGAGTCACTGTTTATTCAGGGTGAGGATCACTCACTGTGTAACTGTACAGAGTTACTGTTTATTTAGGGTGAGGATCACTTACTGTGTAACTGTACAGAGTAACTGTTTATTCAGCAGGGTGAGGATCACTCACTGTGTAACTATACAGATTCACTGTTTATTCAGCAGGGTGAAGATCACTCACTGTGTAACTGTACAGAGTCACTGTTTATTCAGCAGGGTGAGGATCACTCACTGTGTAACTATACAGATTCACTGTTTATTCAGCAGGGTGAAGATCACTCACTGTGTAACTGTACAGAGTCACTGTTTATTCAGGGTGAGGATCACTCACTGTGTAACTGTACAGAGTCACTGTTTATTCAGGGTGAGATTCACTCACTGTGTAACTGTACAGAGTCACTGTTTATTCAGGGTGAGGGTCACTCACTGTGTCACTGTACAGAGTCACTGTTTATTCAGGGTGAGGATCACTCACAGTAACTGTACAGAGTCACTGTTCATTCAGGGTAGGATCACTCCCTGTGTAACTGTACAGAGTCACTGTTTATTCAGCAAGGTGAGGATCATTCACTATGTAACTGTACAGAGTCACTGTTTATTCAGGGTGAGGGTCACTCACTGTGTCACTGTACAGAGTCACTGTTTATTCAGGGTGAGGATCACTCACTGTAACTGTACAGAGTCACTGTTTATTCAGGATTAGGATCACTCACTGTAACTGTACAGAGTCACTGTTTATTCAGGGTTAGGATCATTCACTATGTAACTGTACATAATCATTGTTTATTCAGGGTGAGGATCACTCACTGTAACTGTACAGAGTCACTGTTTATTCAGGGTGAGGATCACTCACTGTGTAATTGTACAGAGTCACTGTTTATTCAGGGTGAGGATCACTCACTGTGTAACTGTACAGAGTCACTGTTTATTCAGGGTCAGGATCACTCTCACTGTGTAACTGTACAGAGTCACTGTTTATTCAGGGTGAGGATCACTCACTGTGTAACTATACAGAGTCACTGTTTATTCAGGGTCAGGATCACTCTCACTGTGTAACTGTACAGAGTCACTGTTTATTCAGGGTGAGGGTCACTCACTGTGTAACTGTACAGAGTCACTGTTTATTCAGCAGGGTGATGGTCACTCACTGTCACTGTACAGAGTCACTGTTTATTCAGCAGGGTGAGGATCACTCACTGTGTAACTGTACAGAGTCACTGTTTATTCAGCAGTGTGAGGATCACTCACTGTGTAACTGTACAGAGTCACTGTTTATTCAGGGTGAGGATCACTCACTGTGTAACTGTACAGAGTCACTGTTTATTCAGGGTGAGGATCACTCACTGTGTAACTGTACAGAGTCACTGTTTATTCAGGGTGAGGATCACTCACTGTGTAACTGTACAGAGTCACTGTTTATTCAGCAGGGTGAGGATCACTCACTGTGTAACTGTACAGAGTCACTGTTTATTCAGCAGGGTGAGGATCACTCACTGTGTAACTGTACAGAGTCACTGTTTATTCAGCAGGGTGAGGGTCACTCACTGTGTAACTGTACAGAGTCACTGTTTATTCAGGGTGGGGGTCACTCACTGTGTAACTGTACAGAGTCACTGTTTATTCAGCAGGGTGAGGATCACTCACTGTGTAACTGTACAGAGTCACTGTTTATTCAGGGTGAGGGTCACTCACTGTGTAACTGTACAGAGTCACTGTTTATTCAGGGTGAGGGTCACTCACTGTGTAACTGTACAGAGTCACTGTTTATTCAGGGTGAGGATCACTCACTGTGTAACTGTACAGAGTCACTGTTTATTCAGAGTGAGGATCACTGACTGTGTAACTGTACAGAGTCACTGTTTATTCAGGGTGAGGATCACTCACTGTGTATCTGTACAGAGTCACTGTTTATTCAGGGTGAGGATCACTCACTGTGTATCTGTACAGAGTCACTGTTTATTCAGGGTGAGGATCACTCACTGTGTAACTGTACAGAGTCACTGTTTATTCAGGGTGAGGATCACTCACTGTGTAACTGTACAGAGTCACTGTTTATTCAGGGTAAGGATCACTCACTGTGTAACTGTACAGAGTCACTGTTTATTCAGGGTGAGGATCACTCACTGTGTAACTGTTCAGAGTCACTGTTTATTCAGGGTGAGGAGCACTCACTGTGTAACTGTACAGAGTCACTGTTTATTCAGCAGGGTGAGGATCACTCACTGTGTAACTGTACCGAGTCACTGTTTATTCAGGGTGAGGGTCACTCACTGTGTAACTGTACAGAGTCACTGTTTATTCAGCAGGGTGAGGGTCACTCACTGTGTAACTGTACAGAGTCACTGTTTATTCAGCAGGGTGAGGATCTCTCACTGTGGAACTGTACAGAGTCAATCTTTATTCAGCAGGGTGAGGGTCACTCACTGTGTAACTGTACCGAGTCACTGTTTATTCAGGGTGGGGATCACTCACTGTGTAACTGTACAGAGTCACTGTTTATTCAGCAGGGTGAGGATCACTCACTGTGTAACTGTATAGAGTCACTGTTTATTCAGGGTGAGGATCACTCACTGTGTAACTGTACAGAGTCACTGTTTATTCAGCAGGGAGAGGGTCACTCACTGTGTAACTGTACAGAGTCACTGTTTATTCAGGGTGAGGATCACTCACTGTGTAACTGTACAGAGTCACTGTTTATTCAGGGTGAGGGTCAGTCACTGTGTAACTGTACAGAGTCACTGTTTATTCAGGGTGAGGATCACTCACTGTGTAACTGTACAGAGTCACTGTTTATTCAGCAGGGAGAGGGTCACTCACTGTGTAACTGTACAGAGTCACTGTTTATTCAGGGTGAGGATCACTCACTGTGTAACTGTACAGAGTTACTGTTTATTTAGGGTGAGGATCACTTACTGTGTAACTGTACAGAGTAACTGTTTATTCAGCAGGGTGAGGATCACTCACTGTGTAACTATACAGATTCACTGTTTATTCAGCAGGGTGAAGATCACTCACTGTGTAACTGTACAGAGTCACTGTTTATTCAGCAGGGTGAGGATCACTCACTGTGTAACTATACAGATTCACTGTTTATTCAGCAGGGTGAAGATCACTCACTGTGTAACTGTACAGAGTCACTGTTTATTCAGGGTGAGGATCACTCACTGTGTAACTGTACAGAGTCACTGTTTATTCAGGGTGAGATTCACTCACTGTGTAACTGTACAGAGTCACTGTTTATTCAGGGTGAGGGTCACTCACTGTGTCACTGTACAGAGTCACTGTTTATTCAGGGTGAGGATCACTCACAGTAACTGTACAGAGTCACTGTTCATTCAGGGTAGGATCACTCCCTGTGTAACTGTACAGAGTCACTGTTTATTCAGCAAGGTGAGGATCATTCACTATGTAACTGTACAGAGTCACTGTTTATTCAGGGTGAGGGTCACTCACTGTGTCACTGTACAGAGTCACTGTTTATTCAGGGTGAGGATCACTCACTGTAACTGTACAGAGTCACTGTTTATTCAGGATTAGGATCACTCACTGTAACTGTACAGAGTCACTGTTTATTCAGGGTTAGGATCATTCACTATGTAACTGTACATAATCATTGTTTATTCAGGGTGAGGATCACTCACTGTAACTGTACAGAGTCACTGTTTATTCAGGGTGAGGATCACTCACTGTGTAATTGTACAGAGTCACTGTTTATTCAGGGTGAGGATCACTCACTGTGTAACTGTACAGAGTCACTGTTTATTCAGGGTCAGGATCACTCTCACTGTGTAACTGTACAGAGTCACTGTTTATTCAGGGTGAGGATCACTCACTGTGTAACTATACAGAGTCACTGTTTATTCAGGGTCAGGATCACTCTCACTGTGTAACTGTACAGAGTCACTGTTTATTCAGGGTGAGGGTCACTCACTGTGTAACTGTACAGAGTCACTGTTTATTCAGCAGGGTGATGGTCACTCACTGTCACTGTACAGAGTCACTGTTTATTCAGCAGGGTGAGGATCACTCACTGTGTAACTGTACAGAGTCACTGTTTATTCAGCAGTGTGAGGATCACTCACTGTGTAACTGTACAGAGTCACTGTTTATTCAGGGTGAGGATCACTCACTGTGTAACTGTACAGAGTCACTGTTTATTCAGGGTGAGGATCACTCACTGTGTAACTGTACAGAGTCACTGTTTATTCAGGGTGAGGATCACTCACTGTGTAACTGTACAGAGTCACTGTTTATTCAGCAGGGTGAGGATCACTCACTGTGTAACTGTACAGAGTCACTGTTTATTCAGCAGGGTGAGGATCACTCACTGTGTAACTGTACAGAGTCACTGTTTATTCAGCAGGGTGAGGGTCACTCACTGTGTAACTGTACAGAGTCACTGTTTATTCAGGGTGGGGGTCACTCACTGTGTAACTGTACAGAGTCACTGTTTATTCAGCAGGGTGAGGATCACTCACTGTGTAACTGTACAGAGTCACTGTTTATTCAGGGTGAGGGTCACTCACTGTGTAACTGTACAGAGTCACTGTTTATTCAGGGTGAGGGTCACTCACTGTGTAACTGTACAGAGTCACTGTTTATTCAGGGTGAGGATCACTCACTGTGTAACTGTACAGAGTCACTGTTTATTCAGCAGGGTGAGGATCACTCACTGTGTAACTGTATAGAGTCACTGTTTATTCAGGGTGAGGATCACTCACTGTGTAACTGTACAGAGTCACTGTTTATTCAGCAGGGTGAGGATCTCTCACTGTGGAACTGTACAGAGTCAATCTTTATTCAGCAGGGTGAGGGTCACTCACTGTGTAACTGTACCGAGTCACTGTTTATTCAGGGTGGGGATCACTCACTGTGTAACTGTACAGAGTCACTGTTTATTCAGCAGGGTGAGGATCACTCACTGTGTAACTGTATAGAGTCACTGTTTATTCAGGGTGAGGATCACTCACTGTGTAACTGTACAGAGTCACTGTTTATTCAGCAGGGAGAGGGTCACTCACTGTGTAACTGTACAGAGTCACTGTTTATTCAGGGTGAGGATCACTCACTGTGTAACTGTACAGAGTCACTGTTTATTCAGGGTGAGGGTCAGTCACTGTGTAACTGTACAGAGTCACTGTTTATTCAGGGTGAGGATCACTCACTGTGTAACTGTACAGAGTCACTGTTTATTCAGCAGGGAGAGGGTCACTCACTGTGTAACTGTACAGAGTCACTGTTTATTCAGGGTGAGGATCACTCACTGTGTAACTGTACAGAGTTACTGTTTATTTAGGGTGAGGATCACTTACTGTGTAACTGTACAGAGTAACTGTTTATTCAGCAGGGTGAGGATCACTCACTGTGTAACTATACAGATTCACTGTTTATTCAGCAGGGTGAAGATCACTCACTGTGTAACTGTACAGAGTCACTGTTTATTCAGCAGGGTGAGGATCACTCACTGTGTAACTATACAGATTCACTGTTTATTCAGCAGGGTGAAGATCACTCACTGTGTAACTGTACAGAGTCACTGTTTATTCAGGGTGAGGATCACTCACTGTGTAACTGTACAGAGTCACTGTTTATTCAGGGTGAGATTCACTCACTGTGTAACTGTACAGAGTCACTGTTTATTCAGGGTGAGGGTCACTCACTGTGTCACTGTACAGAGTCACTGTTTATTCAGGGTGAGGATCACTCACAGTAACTGTACAGAGTCACTGTTCATTCAGGGTAGGATCACTCCCTGTGTAACTGTACAGAGTCACTGTTTATTCAGCAAGGTGAGGATCATTCACTATGTAACTGTACAGAGTCACTGTTTATTCAGGGTGAGGGTCACTCACTGTGTCACTGTACAGAGTCACTGTTTATTCAGGGTGAGGATCACTCACTGTAACTGTACAGAGTCACTGTTTATTCAGGATTAGGATCACTCACTGTAACTGTACAGAGTCACTGTTTATTCAGGGTTAGGATCATTCACTATGTAACTGTACATAATCATTGTTTATTCAGGGTGAGGATCACTCACTGTAACTGTACAGAGTCACTGTTTATTCAGGGTGAGGATCACTCACTGTGTAATTGTACAGAGTCACTGTTTATTCAGGGTGAGGATCACTCACTGTGTAACTGTACAGAGTCACTGTTTATTCAGGGTCAGGATCACTCTCACTGTGTAACTGTACAGAGTCACTGTTTATTCAGGGTGAGGATCACTCACTGTGTAACTATACAGAGTCACTGTTTATTCAGGGTCAGGATCACTCTCACTGTGTAACTGTACAGAGTCACTGTTTATTCAGGGTGAGGGTCACTCACTGTGTAACTGTACAGAGTCACTGTTTATTCAGCAGGGTGATGGTCACTCACTGTCACTGTACAGAGTCACTGTTTATTCAGCAGGGTGAGGATCACTCACTGTGTAACTGTACAGAGTCACTGTTTATTCAGCAGTGTGAGGATCACTCACTGTGTAACTGTACAGAGTCACTGTTTATTCAGGGTGAGGATCACTCACTGTGTAACTGTACAGAGTCACTGTTTATTCAGGGTGAGGATCACTCACTGTGTAACTGTACAGAGTCACTGTTTATTCAGGGTGAGGATCACTCACTGTGTAACTGTACAGAGTCACTGTTTATTCAGCAGGGTGAGGATCACTCACTGTGTAACTGTACAGAGTCACTGTTTATTCAGCAGGGTGAGGATCACTCACTGTGTAACTGTACAGAGTCACTGTTTATTCAGCAGGGTGAGGGTCACTCACTGTGTAACTGTACAGAGTCACTGTTTATTCAGGGTGGGGGTCACTCACTGTGTAACTGTACAGAGTCACTGTTTATTCAGCAGGGTGAGGATCACTCACTGTGTAACTGTACAGAGTCACTGTTTATTCAGGGTGAGGGTCACTCACTGTGTAACTGTACAGAGTCACTGTTTATTCAGGGTGAGGGTCACTCACTGTGTAACTGTACAGAGTCACTGTTTATTCAGGGTGAGGATCACTCACTGTGTAACTGTACAGAGTCACTGTTTATTCAGAGTGAGGATCACTGACTGTGTAACTGTACAGAGTCACTGTTTATTCAGGGTGAGGATCACTCACTGTGTATCTGTACAGAGTCACTGTTTATTCAGGGTGAGGATCACTCACTGTGTATCTGTACAGAGTCACTGTTTATTCAGGGTGAGGATCACTCACTGTGTAACTGTACAGAGTCACTGTTTATTCAGGGTGAGGATCACTCACTGTGTAACTGTACAGAGTCACTGTTTATTCAGGGTGAGGATCACTCACTGTGTAACTGTACAGAGTCACTGTTTATTCAGGGTGAGGATCACTCACTGTGTAACTGTACAGAGTCACTGTTTATTCAGGGTGAGGATCACTCACTGTGTAACTGTACAGAGTCACTGTTTATTCAGGGTGAGGATCACTCACTGTGTATCTGTACAGAGTCACTGTTTATTCAGGGTGAGGATCACTCACTGTGTAACTGTACAGAGTCACTGTTTATTCAGGGTGAGGATCACTCACTGTGTAACTGTACAGAGTCACTGTTTATTCAGGGTGAGGATCACTCACTGTGTATCTGTACAGAGTCACTGTTTATTCAGGGTGAGGATCACTCACTGTGTAACTGTACAGAGTCACTGTTTATTCAGGGTGAGGGTCACTCACTGTGTAACTGTACAGAGTCACTGTTTATTCAGAGTGAGGATCACTGACTGTGTAACTGTACAGAGTCACTGTTTATTCAGGGTGAGGATCACTCACTGTGTAACTGTACAGAGTCACTGTTTATTCAGGGTGAGGATCGCTCACTGTGTAACTGTACAGAGTCACTGTTTATTCAGGGTGAGGATCACTCACTGTGTAACTGTACAGAGTCACTGTTTATTCAGCAGGGTGAGGATCACTCACTGTGTAACTGTACAGAGTCACTGTTTATTCAGCAGGGTGAGGGTCACTCACTGTGTAACTGTACAGAGTCACTGTTTATTCAGGGTGAGGATCACTCACTGTGTAACTGTACAGAGTCACTGTTTATTCAGGGTGAGGATCACTCACTGTGTAACTGTACAGAGTCACTGTTTATTCAGGGTGAGGATCACTCACTGTGTAACTGTACAGAGTCACTGTTTATTCAGCAGGGTGAGGGTCACTCACTGTGTAACTGTACAGAGTCACTGTTTATTCAGGGTGAGGATCACTCACTGTGTAACTGTACAGAGTCACTGTTTATTCAGCAGGGTGAGGATCACTCACTGTGTAACTGTACAGAGTCACTGTTTATTCAGGGTGAGGATCACTCACTGTGTAACTAAAGAATCACTCTTTATTCAGCAGGGTGAGGATCACTCACTGTGTAACTGTACAGAGTCACTGTTTATTCAGGGTGAGGATCACTCACTGTGTAACTGTACAGAGTCACTGTTTATTCAGGGTGAGGATCACTCACTGTGTAACTGTACATAGTCACTGTTTATTCAGGGTGAGGATCGCTCACTGTGTAACTGTACAGAGTCACTGTTTATTCAGGGTGAGGATCACTCACTGTGTAACTGTACAGAGTCACTGTTTATTCAGCAGGGTGAGGATCACTCACTGTGTAACTGTACAGAGTCACTGTTTATTCAGGGTGAGGATCACTCACTGTGTAACTGTACAGAGTCACTGTTTATTCAGCAGGGTGAGGGTCACTCACTGTGTAACTGTACAGAGTCACTGTTTATTCAGCAGGGTGAGGATCACTCACTGTGTAACTGTACAGAGTCACTGTTTATTCAGCAGGGTGAGGATCACTCACTGTGTAACTGTACAGAGTCACTGTTTATTCAGCAGGGTGAGGACCACGCACTGTGTAACTGTACAGAGTCACTGTTTATTCAGCAGGGTGAGGAGCACTCACTGTGTAACTGTACAGAGTCACTGTTTATTCAGCAGGGTGAGGATCACTCACTGTGTAACTGTACAGAGTCACTGTTTATTCAGGGTTTGGATCACTCACTGTGTAACTGTACAGAGTCGCTGTTTATTCATCAGGGTGAGGGTCACTCACTGTGTAACTGTACATAATCATTGTTTATTCAGGGTGAGGATCACTCACTGTGTAACTGTACAGAGTCACTGTTTATTCAGGGTGAGGATCACTCACTGTGTAATTGTACAGAGTCACTGTTTATTCAGGGTGAGGATCACTCACTGTGTAACTGTACAGAGTCACTGTTTATTCAGGGTGAGGATCACTCACTGTGTAACTGTACAGAGTCACTGTTTATTCAGGGTGAGGATCACTCACTGTGTAACTGTACAGAGTCACTGTTTATTCAGCAGGGTGATGATCACTCACTGTGTAACTGTACAGAGTCACTGTTTATTCAGGGTGAGGATCACTCACTGTGTAACTGTACAGAGTCACTGTTTATTCAGCAGGGTGAGGATCACTCACTGTGTAACTGTACAGAGTCACTGTTTATTCAGCAGGTTGAGGATCACTCACTGTGTAACTGTACAGAGTCACTGTTTATTCAGGGTGAGGATCATTCACTGTGTAACTGTACATAATCATTGTTTATTCAGGGTGAGGATCACTCACTGTAACTGTACAGAGTCACTGTTTATTCAGGGTGAGGATCACTCACTGTGTAATTGTACAGAGTCACTGTTTATTCAGGGTGAGGATCACTCACTGTGTAACTGTACAGAGTCACTGTTTATTCAGGGTGAGGATCACTCACTGTGTAACTGTACAGAGTCACTGTTTATTCAGGGTGAGGATCACTCACTGTGTAACTGTACAGAGTCACTGTTTATTCAGCAGGGTGAGGATCACTCACTGTGTAACTAGAGAATCATTCTTTATTCTGCAGGGTGAGGGTCACTCACTGTGTAACTGTACAGAGTCACTGTTTATTCAGCAGGGTGAGGATCACTCACTGTGTAACTGTACAGAGTCACTGTTTATTCAGCAGGGTGAGGATCACTCACTGTGTAACTGTACAGAGTCACTTTTTCTTCAGGGTGAGGATCACTCACTGTGTAACTGTACAGAGTCACTGTTTATTCAGGGTGAGGATCACTCAGTGTGTAACTGTACAGAGTCACTGTTTATTCAGGGTGAGGATCACTCACTGTGTAACTGTACAGAGTCACTGTTTATTCAGCAGTGTGAGGATCACTCACTATGTAACTGTACAGAGTCACTGTTTATTCAGGGTGAGGATCACTCACTGTGTAATTGGACAGAGTCACTGTTTATTCAGGGTGAGGGTCACTCACTGTGTAACTGTACAGAGTCACTGTTTATTCAGCAGGGTGAGGATCACTCACTGTGTAACTGTACAGAGTCACTGTTTATTCAGCAGGGTGATGATCACTCACTGTGTAACTGTACAGAGTCACTGTTTATTCAGGGTGAGGATCACTCAGTGTGTAACTGTACAGAGTCACTGTTAATTCAGCAGGGTGAGGATCACTCACTGTGTAACTGTACAGAGTCACTGTTTATTCAGCAGTGTGGGGATCACTCACTGTGTAACTGTACAGAGTCACTGTTTATTCAGCAGGGTGAGGATCACTCACTGTGTAACTGTACAGAGTCACTGCTTATTCAGCAGGGTGTGGATCACTCACTGTGTAACTGTACAGAGTCACTGTTTATTCAGCAGGGTGAGGATCACTCACTGTAACTGTACAGAGTCACTGTTTATTCAGCAGTGTGAGGATCACTCACTATGTAACTGTACAGAGTCACTGTTTATTCAGCAGGGTGAGGATCACTCACTGTGTAACTGTAAAGAGTCACTGTTTATTCAGGGTGAGGATCACTCACTGTGTAACTGTACAGAGTCACTGTTTATTCAGGGTGAGGATCACTCACTGTGTAACTGTACAGAGTCACTGTTTATTCAGGGTGAGGATCACTCACTGTGTAACTGTACAGAGTCACTGTTTATTCAGCAGGGTGAGGATCACTCACTGTGTAACTGTACAGAGACACTGTTTATTCAGCAGGGTGAGGGTCACTCACTGTGTAACTGTACAGAGTCACTGTTTATTCAGGGTGAGGATCACTCACTGTGTAACTGTACAGAGTCACTGTTTATTCAGGGTGAGGATCACTCACTGTGTAACTGTACAGAGTCACTGTTTATTCAGCAGGGTGAGGGTCACTCACTGTATAACTGTACAGAGTCACTGTTTATTCAGGGTGAGGATCACTCATTGTGTAACTGTACAGAGTCACTGTTTATTCAGGGTGAGGATCACTCACTGTGTAACTGTACAGAGTCACTGTTTATTCAGGGTGAGGATCACTCACTGTGTAACTGTACAGAGTCACTGTCTAATCAGGGTGAGGATCACTCACTGTGTAACTGTACAGAGTCACTGTTTATTCAGAGTGAGGGTCACTCACTGTGTAACTGTACAGAATCACTGTTTATTCTGGGTGAGGATCACTCACTGTGTAACTGTACAGAGTCACTGTTTATTCAGCAGAGTGAGGATCACTCACTGTGTAACTGTACAGAGTCACTGTTTATTCAGCAGGGTGAGGATCACTCACTGTGTAACTGTACAGATTCACTGTTTATTCAGCAGGTTGAGGATCACTCACTGTGTAACTGTACAGAGTCGCTGTTTATTCATGGTGAGGATCACTCACTGTGTAATTGTACAGAGACACTGTTTATTCTGGGTGAGGGTCACTCACTGTGTAACTGTACAGAGTCACTGTTTATTCAGCAGGGTGAGGGTCACTCACTGTGTAACTGTACAGAGTCACTGTTTATTCAGCAGTGTGAGGATCACTCACTGTGTAACTGTACAGAGTCACTGCTTATTCAGCAGGGTGTGGATCACTCACTGTGTAACTGTACAGAGTCACTGTTTATTCAGCAGGGTGAGGATCACTCACTGTAACTGTACAGAGTCACTGTTTATTCAGCAGTGTGAGGATCACTCACTATGTAACTGTACAGAGTCACTGTTTATTCAGCAGGGTGAGGATCACTCACTGTGTAACTGTAAAGAGTCACTGTTTATTCAGGGTGAGGATCACTCACTGTGTAACTGTACAGAGTCACTGTTTATTCAGGGTGAGGATCACTCACTGTGTAACTGTACAGAGTCACTGTTTATTCAGGGTGAGGATCACTCACTGTGTAACTGTACAGAGTCACTGTTTATTCAGCAGGGTGAGGATCACTCACTGTGTAACTGTACAGAGACACTGTTTATTCAGCAGGGTGAGGGTCACTCACTGTGTAACTGTACAGAGTCACTGTTTATTCAGGGTGAGGATCACTCACTGTGTAACTGTACAGAGTCACTGTTTATTCAGGGTGAGGATCACTCACTGTGTAACTGTACAGAGTCACTGTTTATTCAGCAGGGTGAGGGTCACTCACTGTATAACTGTACAGAATCACTGTTTATTCAGGGTGAGGATCACTCATTGTGTAACTGTACAGAGTCACTGTTTATTCAGGGTGAGGATCACTCACTGTGTAACTGTACAGAGTCACTGTTTATTCAGGGTGAGGATCACTCACTGTGTAACTGTACAGAGTCACTGTCTAATCAGGGTGAGGATCACTCACTGTGTAACTGTACAGAGTCACTGTTTATTCAGAGTGAGGGTCACTCACTGTGTAACTGTACAGAATCACTGTTTATTCTGGGTGAGGATCACTCACTGTGTAACTGTACAGAGTCACTGTTTATTCAGCAGAGTGAGGATCACTCACTGTGTAACTGTACAGAGTCACTGTTTATTCAGCAGGGTGAGGATCACTCACTGTGTAACTGTACAGATTCACTGTTTATTCAGCAGG